>NC_137114.1:40843233-41098233 GCF_949357685.1 Gobio gobio
CTTCCACAGACAATATATAGTTATAAAAACCTAGACAGCAACATAGTGTCGGCCCAGATCCGAGCCACATCTGGTTAATGTGGATTCCACACTATGTTGCTGTCTGGGAATACATTTACATCGCTTAAAGGGATAGTTCACCCAAAAATTAAAATTAGCTAATGATTTACTTAAGTCATCCTAGGTGTATATGTAGTACTCATTAATAATCTGTAAAAGGATGATATATTAAAGCTACACTATGTAACTTTTCCGTCCACTAGAGGTCGCCTGTTCAAAACAAAGGCGTAGTTTGATGACGGCACGTTTGAGCGCAGAATCTTGGGACATGTGGTCTTCACCTCACAGCCGGTGGAAAACAGTCAGGATAGGACTCGGACAGAAATCATGTTCATGGATGCGATTATTAACATTACTGTAGTCTGAAGTAGAGCAGGAGCGAGTTTTGTGGAGCTGAGCAAGGCCGCAGGAGCGATTGAAGAGCGGGACTGTTATTATGGCATAGTCGCTGGCGGGACTTTTATTATGACACGGTTGCCGGCGCTACTTCCTCTTTTCCAGTCATGAGTGAGGTAACGCAACTCTGTTTATCGTATTAGATATATCTGAGTGTGTTGAAAAGGAAGTTATGACGTTCGCTCGGCGGCTGCTATGACACTTGTTCACAATGCAGTGAGAGTAAAGTGTTTCACTGAATAAAACCGGAAACCGAGGGTGACGCAGATATGACGCAATCGACAGGCGACTCCCTCACAAGCATAGCTCACACGTCCCGGTTCCTTGGTTAAAGGTCCTGTTCTTCGTGATCCCATTTTTCAAACTTTAGTTAGTGTGTAATGTTGCTGTTAGAGCATTTATAATACCTGTAAAATTATAAAGCTCAAAGTTCAATGCCAAGCGAGATATTTTATTTAACAGAAGTTCCCTTTCAAAGCCTACAGCGAACGGCTGGTTAGGACTACATCCTGGTATTTCCTGCTTTAGTTACGTCAGTAGAGCAGTATGTCGACTAACCTCCGCCCACAAGAACACCCGAAAAAGGGGGCGTGGTCTTGTTGCTCCCGCGTGGAGAATAGGAAGTGTTGCGTTCGGTTGCGTTCGTATAGTTTGTTTGTTGCCATGTCGTCGAGACGCTGTTATTTTCATCCCGGAGTCAAGTCACCTTTGTTTGGCTTTCCCAGGGACGCTGTACTTAGAGATCATTGAGCGCATGCATCCCCGTTATGGTAAGAGGCGTGACCTTTCCGGTAATGTTCGCTAAGTTGCTGTCGAATCACAACACGGGAACCGCTGGCACAATCAGAACTCGTTACGTATTTCTGAAGGAGGGACTTCATAGAACAGGGAAATCCGTTTTGAGGACAGTGAAAACAGCAGTATACAGATAAGTAAATTGTGTGAAAAATACTGTTTTTTTACACGCGAAACATGAACACATGTTATATTGCACACTGTAAACACAATCAAAGCTTCAAAAAAACACGAAAAACGGGACCTTTAAAATAGCAATTTTCTCACGATTTACAAATAGTTTAAAACATTTGGGATATTCTAAGTACTCAACTGAACAAAATATATAACACTGCCCTAGTGGTTTCTGGATATTTTACTGCAAAAATCCTACATAGTTCACCTTTAATGAACAAGTCCAAACAATGCGAGTTCAAGCATTTGTTTATCTTGAATCAATAGAAATTATGTACATCAACATGTGCACAGAGTATCACAAACTTACATATATGTTTAAGTTACATGCTGGTCATGTAAACACTCAAATTCAAATCATGCCATGAATACATCCAGGTTCGCTCGACTAATCATGACGTCATACACTGTACATACTCACACTAACTGAACCAGCGCTGAATAAACTCATAACTCAATATTAATGACTAAAGGAAACCATGAAACATACAATCTCATTACATAGTCTGTACTCTGTCTCTGTATTACTCGAGCGCGCGCGCTAATCGCAACACGTTTGCCAACCATGTGCTCCCCAGATAGCAGACCAACACTGAATCATCGTTGAATCAATGTTAATGCATCAACTAAAATATCATTGAATCAATGTTGAAATTTAACAGGTTTGCACCCTGAAATAATGTTATTTCAACGATGAAAAATAGATCAAGATGGGCTTAAAATCTATATTTTTTTCAACTTAAATTAAATCACTTATTTAACACTAAATCAACATAGAAACACTATAAAATCAATCTTGCTTTATGTACAGCAGGATTCTATGGCAGTTAATTTTCATGTATGGCAGCAATTGATATGATTTTGTATCAAAAAGTCACTCAAAGTAAACAACATCCTTCAGTTCACATGCAAATGTATTTATTTATGCCCCCACAGTTTCAACAGGAAATCTCACATTGACTTAAAACAATTACATCTGAATTTATAACACAAGTGAAAAACATGACAACCTGGCAAAACGGAAGTAAATACAAATGGAAACTCGTCAATAAAGACAGAAATGGGACAGTACTACTGAAAGAAAAAGGTAGAAGAAAGAATGAAATACTCTGAATACTCTAAACTCAGGGGTTTCCACCACGAGCAATGCCCCCAAGCCTTTCAGGGGTGTAACGGAGCCATTTGTGCACCGTCCCAGCAAAGATGAACTCTGATGCTTCCTTTTTATCAGCATTCACTTGTAATGCACCTAAAACAACAAGTCAGTAAATATTTGGAAATGTGATTAATTATACATTACAAATGTACTACAAAATGAAGTGAAACTTGAAATGTCCCACTGAGCAAAGTTATGTCCAAAAGATGTCTTTTCAATGTCTTTGCCCCTAGAGGCGTACGTTGAAAAGACGTCCACTGAGGAGCCAGAATGAAAGTTTTTATGACGTCTGTTTTTGACGTGTTCTGCACGTCCGATAGAGACGTTCATGGAACCTCAAGGTTAAAAACTAGTTCAAATTGTGGACATATTTTCCATTTGTAATTGCAAAGCAACTCACAGACAGTGTGTGTTTGTCCAGAAATCATGAAAATAAAAGAAACTTCGCTCACACCTTTAGACACTTTAGACAACTTAGCATCTGTAATTCACACATCTTTGGATCGTGAGAGAATCGTGGGATTCAATCCAGGATCTTCTTGCTGTGAGGAGACAGTGTTTCCCCCTGAGACACTGGTGCTGCCCTTAATCACAGACATAAGACACACTTTGACTATTTCTGTCAGACGTCTACAGAAGCTCTTACTGAGAATTCACAGAGCTTTAGATGTTGATGTTTATGTTTGTTTCATTTGAAGGGAAGCGTTTGCTTTAGTTGGGCTCTTGGTCCCCATATTTGTGTTATTCTTTGGATGTTATTAAAACGTGTGTGTGAGAAACACAATAGTTATGGCTGAGAAAGCAAAGATAAAGTGACTCTTGGTATTTGTGTTAGCTTTTCTTTGGGTGCTGTAACTGTGTGTGTGAAACACAATAGTTGTGGCTGAGAAAGCAAAGATAAAGTGACTCTTGGTATTTGTGTTAGCTTTTCTTTGGCTGCTGTAACTGTGTGTGTGAAACACAATAGTTGTGGCTGAGAAAGCAAAGATAAAGTGACTCTTGGTATTTGTGTTAGCTTTTCTTTGGCTGCTGTAACTGTGTGTGAGAAACACAATAGTTATGGCTGAGAAAGCAAAGATAAAGTGACTCTTGGTATTTGTGTTAGCTTTTCTTTGGCTGCTGTAACTGTGTGTGTGAAACACAATAGTTGTGGCTGAGAAAGCAAAGATAAAGTGACTCTTGGTATTTGTGTTAGCTTTTTTTTGGCTGCTGTAACTGTGTGTGAGAAACGTCTCGGTTACGTATGTAACCCTCGTTCCCTGAGGAGGGAACGGAGACGTACGTTAGTGACTAACGAATGGGGGTTTCGCCTAGAAGCCAATTACCTTCGAGGTGTTTAACAGCGCCCAATGGCGTGCCAATGCCATGGGCATGCGGAATTTGCATGCGTAACTCCGCCCCACCGCATAGGTATATAAGGAAGTACGCTGGCAACATCGCATTATGTATCTGCTGCGGAGCCAAGATCTGAACTCCGCCTTCCAGCAGCACAGCTGATGTGGCTGAGGAACGTACGTCTCCGTTCCCTCCTCAGGGAACGAGGGTTACATACGTAACCGAGACGTTCCCTTTCGTTCAGTCACTACGACGTACGTTAGTGACTAACGAATGGGGGTTCCAGTATAACCGCGCCACTCAGCTGTCATCCAGTGCCCTGCGTAAGTGTGAGATCCCGCCACTTAAGGCCGTAGGACTCCCACTTATCACAGGATTACCAAGGTACACTGGGAAGCATATCCCAGTGAGGGAATGCCAAAGATGCCTACCCGTAGGGAGGACTTAAAGAGTACACATATGACCCGCTGTGGGCTGCATATGGGAAACTCTAGGGTACCAGCCGAAGGTGGATTTTTAACCCTAGGGGTGGCAGGGGCTTGCCAAGGGAAGACACCTGCTCACTGAGGAGGCTTACGGTGGAAATACTCGTGTGGGGGTCGCCGGAGGGAACCATGCACACGGGACACCTGGCCGGACATGAGGGTCTGGGCTCGAAAGGGCAGACTGAACTGATGTCAGCGTCGACAGTGCTGGAGGAGCTCAGGGCTCTCGGGGAGCTCACCTGAGGAGAATATCGCACGTATCCAGTCCGTGGAGTGGAGTGGCGAGCAAGCGAAGACACCTAGAACCTGGTCCATTACCGGCCCCTCGGGGGGGCGAGTACATAGTCGGACACTGGCTCCACTCGGAGATTGTAGAATCTGGCGAATGTGTTGGGTGTCGCCCAGCCTGCAGCTCTGCAGATGTCTGTTAGCGAGGCGCCATGCGCTAGAGCCCAAGAGGAGGCCACACTCCGGGTAGAGTGTGCCCTCACACCAAGGGGACATGGTCGACCTTGCTGCTGGTAAGCCAAAACAATGGTGTCCACTATCCAGTGAGACAACCTCTGCTTTGAGAGAGCTCTTCCCTTCCGCTCTCCACCATAACAAACAAAGAGCTGGTCTGAGGTCCTGAAACACTGCGTCATGTCTACGTAAGCGCGGAGAGCGCGTACTGGACAGAGCAATGCCAAGGCTGGGTCTGCCTCCTCCAAAGGCAGCGCTTGCAGGTTCACTACCTGATCTCTGAAGGGAGTGGTAGGAACCTTGGGCACATATCCAGGCCGGGGTCTCAAGATCACGTGAGAGTTAGCCGGCCCGAAAACTAGGCACGCTTCGTCAACTGAAAAAGCCTGCAGGTCCCCGACCCTCTTAAGAGAGGCCAATGCGGTCAGCAGGGCCGTCTTCATAGACAGGAACTTAATGTCAACCGACCGCAAAGGCTCAAAGGGAGGCCTCTGCAGAGCACTTAGGACTACTGAGAGGTCCCAAGAGGGAACGAGAGGAGAGCGAGGAGGATTCAGTCTCCTCGCTCCCCTCAGAAACCTGATGATCAAGTCGTGCTGACTCACCTTTTTGTCTCCCAAGAGGACGTGATGGGCAGATATTGCAGCCACATACACTTTGAGGGTGGAGGGAGACAGCCTTCGCTCCAGCCCCTCTTGGAGAAACTCAAGCACGGACCTGATCGGGCAATTCCAGGGGTCTTCTTGGCGGGAAGAGCACCAGGTGACGAAGAGGTTCCACTTCAACGCACAGAGGTGTCGTGTAGACTCTGCCCTAGCGGAAGTGATGGTGGCGGCCACCGTAGGTGGCAGGCCACTCAAACCTGCCGCGTCCCGTCCAGAAGCCACACGTGGAGCTTCCAGAGCGCTGGACGCGGGTGCCATAGGGTGCCCCGTCTCTGAGAGAGGAGGTCCGGTCTCAGAGGGATAGGCCAGGGAGGGGCTGTCGCAAGGAGTAGCAGTTCTGAGAACCAGGTCTGGCCGTGCCAATACGGGGCGACCAACATGACCTGCTCCTTGTCCTCCCTGATCTTGCACAGTACTCGTGCGAGAAGGTTCACTGGGGGAAACGCATATAAGCGTATGCCCTGGGGCCAGCTGTGCGCCAGTGCATCCGTGCCGAGCGTGCCCTCGGACAGGGAATAGTACAGGCTGCAGTGGGAAGAGTCTTGGGAGGCAAACAGATCTACCTGCGCGTCGCCGAACTGTTCCCAAATCAGCTGGACCGTCTGGGGATGGAGTCTCCATTCTCCAGGAAGTGGCTGAAGCCGTGAGTCGGCTGCACGGTTCAGGTCTCACGGGATGTGGATAGCACGAAGGGACCTCAGGTGCTTCTGACTCCATAAAACGAGATGGCGGGCGAGTTGAGACATACGGCGGGAGCGTAGACCGCCCTGGTGGTTGATGTACGCTACTGTGGCCGTGTTGTCTGTCCGGACAAGTACGTGTTGACCCCTCAGCAACGCTCGGAAGCGGTGCAGGGCGAACCGTACTGCCAGCAACTCGAGGCAATTGACATGCAGAAGGCGCTGGGGTCCTGTCCAGGAGCCCGCGGCTGCTTTTCCATTGCACATGGCACCCCAGCCCGTGGAGGAGGCATCCGTTGATACAACAACATGCCTGGAAACTCGTTCTAAGGACACGCCGGCCCGTAGAAAACTGAGGTTCGACCACGGAGTGAGTGTCTGTAAGCAGGCCCGGGTTATTTGGACCCGGAGCGTGCCAGACCGCCATGCCCATCTCGGGACTCGATCGCGAAGCCAGTGCTGAAGCGGTCTCATATGTAGCAATCCGAGCGGCGTTACCGCGGCTGCAGATGCCATATGCCCCAGGAGCCTCTGAAAATGTTTCAGTGGAACCGCACTCTTGCTCTCGATTTGACGGAGGCAAGTCAGCAGAGACTGCACGCGCTCGCTCGTAAGCTGCGCGCACATGGCGACCGAGTCGATCTCCATACCGAGAAAAGAGATCCTCTGCACGGGGCAAAGTTTGCTCTTCTCCCAGTTGACCCGAAGGCCCAGACAGGCTAAGTGGTGGAGAACCAGATCTCTGTGTTCGCAAACCTGCTCTCGAGAGTGACTCAGTATGAGCCAGTCGTCGAGGTAGTTCAGGATGCGAACCCCGTGCTGCCGTAGGGGCGCAAGGGCTGCCTCGGCAATCTTCGTAAAGACGCGAGGGGACAGAGATAGCCCGAATGGGAGGACCGCGTACTGGTATGCCCGCCCCTCGAAAGCAAACCGTAGGAACGGTCTGTGTCGAGGTAGGATGGAGACATGAAAGTAGGCGTCCTTCAGGTCGATCGCTGCAAACCAATCGTCGGGACGAACGCATTCGAAAAGGCGTTTCGCTGTCAACATCTTGAACGGAAACTTGTGAAGGTAACGGTTCAAGATGCGCAGGTCCAGGATTGGTCTCAACCCACCGGTCTTTTTGGGTACAATGAAGTAGGGGCTGTAAAACCCCGACTTCATCTCGGCTGGAGGGACAGGTTCGATTGCACCCTTCGCCAGTAGGGTGGCAACCTCCGCTCGCATGACAGGGGCATTGGCCCCGACCATAGTAAAGCGGACTCCCCCAAACAGGGAGGAACCTGCGCGAACTGAATCGCGTAGCCGCACCTGATAGCCCTGGAATCTGAAGCCAGGCTCCCAGGAACTGCACCAGCGGGGTCATTCGGACTACAGGTGTACCCGGTGTGGGGCAGCGATGCAGCGTTACCGACCCGGACAAGGGAGGCTGTTGGGCGTCCCGGTGTGGGGGTGCGGTTAACTGCTGCGTCCTGACAGAGGAGACCGGGGAAGGACGCACGTTCCACTGGGGTCTGCTCTGCCAGGAGGCTGGCGACAGAGTGGGATGCGAGTGGCGGGACCCGTGGGTGGCGCGCACTGACATCACCGATCTCTGGGGGGCTCAGGGATGGGAGTGTTAATTCTTTCTTTGACCAAATTAGGGTGCTGCTGACCCGGGGGCCAGCAGCTGAACAAAGGATTCTCCCCCGGCCCTCCACCGGGGGAAGGAGTGGTCCTGCTACCATCTCCTCGAAAGAATTTCCCATCCCTGAGCCGTCCGTCTCAGGAGCGCCGCTTGGCCTGGCGTTTAGCGGGGCGCGGGGCGGCCTGAGGGGACTTGGACGCCTTCCTACGGCTTCCTCCGCGACCCGGCCCCGGTGAAGGCTGCTGCTTGGACCGGGTGGGAGGGGCGGGAGCCTTAGGAGGGCGTCCTCGGCGGCGAGCAGGCTGAGGCGACTGTGCCGGCGGCTGGGTGGAAGCAGCAGCTGGCCGCCGGGGCAGTACATGCTTGAGAGCCTCAGTCTGCTTCTGGGCGGTTGAAAACTGTTGGGCGAAGTTTTCAACCGCTCCGCCGAAGAGGCCAGCCTGGGATATGGGGGCATCGAGGAAACGTGTCCGCTCGGTGTCCCGCATATCGGCCAGGTTGAGCCACAGGTGTCTCTCCTGGACCACATTTGTGGACATCATTTGACCCAGGAAGCGTGCGGTCACCTTCGTCGCCCGGAGAGCGAGGTCGGTGGCGGCACGCAGCTCATTTAAGAGCCCCGGATCAACTCCACCCTCGTGCATGTCCCTGAGGAGCCTGGCCTGGTAGACCTGTAGGATCGCCATGGCATGCAAAGAGGCGGCAGCCTGCCCCGCAGCTCTGTGCGATTTCGCCACCAATGTTGATGTGAATCGACAGGCTTTGGAGGGGTGCTTAGGGTCGCCTCGCCAGGTCGAAGCGCTCTGAGGACACAGTTGCATCGCAACAGAACGTTCAACCTGGGGGACCCCAGTGTACCCGTTGGCCGCGGCCCCATCTAGGATGGAGAAGGCGGAGGAGACTGCAGACCGGTCACGGGAAGACAACGGGGACTTCCAGGACCGGGCAATCTCCTCATGCAGCTCGGGAAAGAAAGGTATTGAGGGCGGGGACTGACGTGAGTCAGCGCGGGCCCCCAGATACCAATCATCGAGCCGCGAGCGTTTGGGACAGGGCGGAGGGTTCCACTCTATCCCTAGACTCGCGGCTGCCCAAGACAGCATGGCTGTCAGCTCTGGGTCAGACTCGGGCAATGCTGGCGCGCCCGAAGGCGGCAGCACAGCCGAGTCATCATCCTCAGAGGACTCGAGCCCACCTTGTGATGCGGTGACCGACATTGCGTCATCTTCCGGAGCGCCAAACGAAATGCGCGAGGGAGCCGGAGCTGGCCCCGCGATTTCAGCCTGGACACTCGCGGGTTGCGGAACGCTAGAGGGAGGTGTGGCCCGAGGCATGAGCGTCAGGGCTTTGTTCCACACCGTAATCCTCAGGTCACCCTGACCACCAGCCGAAGTACCGGCCACGGGGGGCACGGTAGATCGGGGTGTGGTTGAGGGGACTCTCACTTCATTACGAAGATCCTTGAGTCTTGACTGCAGGACCGCGATGGTCATGTTCCCGCAGTGGGAACATGACTCATCCACGAACGCTGCTTGAGCATGTTGAACGCCCAAGCATACCAAGCAGAGATCGTGCCCATCAAAAGAATTCAGCGACCGGCCACACCCAGAAGTACACGGGCGAGACATCCTGAAAAGGACGTGCCACGTGTAAGCTCTTTTATGAGGAAGCTTCGCAGAGACGCCGAAGCGCCCAGGGACCACACACCAGCTGTCAGACGGACCACTGCGCAGATCAGCAGGCAGGCAGTATGCGATCACTGGAACGCGCCGTAGATCCAACGCCTCTGGAAAGCTGCTCGTCTCGAAGGCTTGACAAAGACTCAGTTGTAGGCTTGAAGGAGTGAAGAGGTTCTCTTGGCTCCAAAGCAGAAACATAATGCGATGTTGCCAGCGTACTTCCTTATATACCCACGCGGTGGGGCGGAGTTACGCATGCAAATTCCGCATGCCCATGGCATTGGCACGCCATTGGGCGCTGTTAAACACCTCGAAGGTAATTGGCTTCTAGGCGAAACCCCCATTCGTTAGTCACTAACGTACGTCGTAGTGACTGAACGAAAGGGAACACAATAGTTATGGCTGAGAAAGCAAAGATAAAGTGACTCTTGGTATTTGTGTTAGCTTTTCTTAGGCTGCTGTAACTGTGTGTGTGAAACACAATAGTTGTGGCTGAGAAAGCAAAGATAAAGTGACATCAGATGTTGTCAGTTCCTTGTTGATGACTAAACTTTTGGAAAGTGAGCATCTGATGTTTGTTTTAAAGTTTTGTGTGCTTGTTTGGCAAATAGTCATTAATTATAACCACTATAACCTTGTGAACCCACTGTATTGGCACCAATAGTATCAAAATTATCAAAAGTATCAAAATTATAATTTATCCTGAAGGATGATAAAACAGTATGTGCACACAATGTTTTGAACAAATATTTCACATAGTCACACACAGACATCAAGATTTTGCATATGATTCACAACAACGGTGACAATCAAGCATGAGTTTTGTACTATGAAGCTACCCATCATGCATTGCAGCATGAAGCTTTTTTTGTTTTGATTGTCACCGTTGTTGTGAATCATATGTGAGCGGGGCCGAACCAGCAGGTGCTGAAGACCGAAACAGACATTCCCAAGAGAATAGAGAGATATTCATCTCACAAAGACATTGGTGAGTATTTAGCACTAAAATTATTCTACAGAGTTTTGCTTTATGACCCGGTATGAAGTTTAAAATACATTTTGTAGAATCACGAGTTCATGCATTCATTGGTTTCATGAGTGTGTTCTCGTTTACTCTAAGGGTAGCCATTAGTTTTATTTTCCTCATGTCTTATATGTCTAAAATGATAGGTAATACGTAAATTAAGTCATTTGTGTGATATATGCGGCATGCGACCGTTGAACACGGTGCCGGAGATTGCATTTGATGTCGACTTCTTTCAGGGCTTAAGTTATTGCCTTTTAATATCAAACACGTCAAGCTCGATTTTCTTATTCATCCATTCATTCGTCTCATCCTCATTATATAATGAAGTAACTTCTGTTCTGTCATTTGCCAGATGTGATGCAGGTAAACTTTACCATTAATGTTAGTTTTTATTTTTATTTGCAGGTTTTTAGCTTGCAGTGCCGTGTTTTCTTCACCACTTTAAGACATCCTGTTATGCAGAAGACTTCTTGAATATTCAGAGTTTTCCTTATTGAAAATAAGGTATTTTCACCAAATATCCTGTGTTGGAATTTACTTGTTAATAAAGTAATGTGATAAAATGTCAACCCTGTTGTCTGTGTTCTGTATTTTGCTTAATATATTTATGTTTTTAGTCATTTTTGTCTTTTGGGACAGTGAGAAATAAACAATTGTTACTACAATTTAAAATATTTAATTGGACCAACCACACAGTTTCACTGTAAAACATTTCTCCAATTCAAAATTTTCTAGTGAGCGATCACATCTAAAATTTTTAGTTGGCCAAATTTAAAAATTTAGATGTGATCGGTCACTAGAAAATTTTAAATTGGAGAGGCCTTACATTTTTTACAGTGTTGGTAAATTAAATTTTTCCATTGGCTCAACATATTATTTCTAATTGAGCCCATGTTAACAGGCTGTTGCCACAATTGATAAAATTCAATTCAGAGAAATTCAATTTGGCCAATTGAAAAATTTAGATGTGACCAGTCACTAGTAAATTTTGATTTGGGAAGATTATACATTTTTTACAGTGTGTGATGTAGCTAGCCGAAAACACTAGAGGATTGGAGATGTTGTCCATGATGGAGGCGATTTTAAAACAATAATTAAAACAGTAATATTAACAATATGCCTACTAATAATAATCAACTGGTTCGTCCCATTGAGTTCAATTTATGGTAGTAGTTCTTTGTTAATCCACTCACTTGTTGGCGGAGATTCATCCTTTGAGGAGAATGAATGTGCTCACATTTCACAGAAATGTACCCAATTGATTTGGATTTGCTTTAACATGTTGAATGATGGGACAGATAGATTGAGTAAGCCTCACCACTGGAGAATTAAGCTGACCAAAAATCAACATTGATTCAATGTTTGTCTTTTCAATACTGAAAAGCATGGAATTATCAACATTGATCCAATAATATTTAGCATTGCATTTTCAACATTGGTCCACTATTTATTTTGCAACGAATTTTGAACATTGATCCAATATTATTTAGCATTGACATTTCAACCTCAACCAAATTGATGATTCTGATGCAATTTCAACATTGACTCAATGTCACAATGCTATCTGGGTCAGCACTGATCGTTAACTCTAAAACAGACATAACTCTCTCATATACATTAGGGAAAACAATGCAGTTAACAGTCCTTCCTATAAAACAATGATGGTGTGCTTTTTATACATTAGTTACCTGTAAGAGGATGATATATTAATGAACAAGTCCAAACGATGCGAGTTCAAGCATTTGTTTATCTTGAATGACGCGTATCGCGAGAACTCTTTCTACAAAGGCGCGCAATGACGCTCACACGCCCGCACAACCAATCACACACATCCATCTTTAACTATAATAATATATTTAATTAATTCAAACTGATAGCGCTTTTTATAGAACTCACAATATTTGCAACAAGTATTTAAATGAAAACCAAATGATAATTATATAAATCTAATACAAATCTGTGAATGATCCCTTAAAGCAAAAGCACGTAAAATACATTTAAAGCAAAAGCACTTAAAATACATGAAAACTGATAGTGATAATACTTATGCACTTATATCAGATCACAGATTATTCAGTCTACCACATATATGACATTCTTCTTTCAGATGAATAAAATCGGTGTTATATTAAAAAAGTCCTGGCTCTACAAGCTTTATAATGGCAGTGACTTGTTGTTTAGTTTTTGAACTCCATAAAAGGGCATCTATCCATCATATAACTTCTCCACACGGCTCTGGGGGGTTAATAAAGGCCTTCTGAAGCAAAGAGATGTGTTTGTGTAAAAACAAAAATCCATATTTAAAACTTTATATAAACCAAAATAACTCACTTCCGGCAGACCTCCGTACGCATCGATTTACGGCAAAAGAGTAACCCTTGACCCTTGACGCATGCGTATTGACGAACGCAGAAGCGCAGAGGATAGAGCAAAACAAAACACCAGTCATAAACTAGAAGTCTAAAATTAGAATTTCTGAAGAGAAATGGCAGAGGATTTCGATATAAGAGGGGCTTGATTTTGTTGCCCAGCCCCATCCGCGAGAGACGTCAAAGCTTGCGATGCTCCTGTACATCGCGTCAGGGGTTACTCTTTTGGTGTAAGTCGACTTGCGTACCACTGGCCGCCGGAAGCTAGTTATTTTAGTCTATAAAGTTTTAAATATGGATATTTTTCTTTCACAAACGCACCATTCCACTTCAGAAGGCCTTTATTAACCCCCCGGAGCCGTGTGGAGCAGTTATATGATGGATAGATGCACTTTTATGGACTTCAAAAACTAAACAACCATTCACTGCCATTATAAAGCTTGGAAAAGCCAGGACTTTTTTTATATAACTCCGATTTTATTAGTATGAAAGAAGAATGTCATACACACCTAGGATGACTTGAGGGTGAGTAAATCATGGGCTAATTTTCGTTTTCGGGTGAACTAACCCTTTAACATAGTGATTGCTATCAGGATATGAGGAGACTTTCAACCAGCATAACAAAAATGTTTGTGTTTAGAGAATCACCTATTGCACCGTTAATTTATAAAACAATACCCCAATTTATATGGACATGTACCAAACAGATGCACAGATGTGATATCTTTTCACCTGTTCCGGTGACTAATAGTCTGCTTGTCAAACAGGAGACAAGTGGGATAGACATTTATTTGTTCATGGGAAGGAGTTTTGATCTGATAAACTTGATCTGATCTTTGCAGCAGTATTAATGGAGTATTGAAACGGCATCATTTCTTTATATCAGTCAACACAAAGTCAAGTGTTCTTTCCAGTGTATCCATTTTTAAACCTCAACTAGCCTAAACCAGTCATTTAAATCAAAGATTTTTTTTGTATAAAAAAAAACTGTAACACTGTGATTAAGCATTAACCCAGTAAATGGTACTGAACAGCTAACCATTTCAGAAAAACATAAACTTTGCAGTCTCTGTTTTAATAGACCTGACATACTTCCTCTTTTGTGAATTAACAGCAAGTGGTTTCTTGCCAGGGATTTTTTAAAATGCTTATCTTAGTTAAACAACAGCTTTTCGTAAAAAGGAGCGGTCCAGTTTTTCCAAGGAACTTTCAAGTCATGGTCCTGGAATTTCCTTTGTTCATCGTTTAATTAGCAGTTGGGAGTTTAATTTCTCCCCTATCCCATAAAAAAAAACACCAAGATGATGAATATTTAACAGTCAACCGATACGGGTTTCTCAGTAGTCTTGGCCCCCCTCTTAATGCTGATTATGTGGTTAAATTCTTGATTTGAAATACTTTCTGAACTCGATATGAGGTGAATGAGTTCACACATCTTTAAATAACAGTTTGTCAAATTACGGTCAAGTTAACGCTCAGTATTTTCTGACTTAGACTGCGGCAAGTGTGGGCTTGTGCTAACAATGTATAGAAGATAAGGAGGTAAGATGAATCGTTGCTCCAATGTCATTGTTTGTAGATCAATGCTGTCAGGAATGTTGCATGCAGATCATCGATACTCATCCATGCTATATTCCGCCATCTTTCTGAGACAGTTCTAAACTCAGACACTTCTATGGATTATATTTTGTGTTCCTTTTTTTTTTTTTTTTTTTTTTTTTACAATAAAAGAAGTAAGGGAAAAAAACACCTGGCCCACATCATGATGCATATCAGGTCTTAAATCAGGTGTTACTTGATATATTAGGAACGTGTGCACAAAATAGATGTGAGATTAGGTTCACTGGTATAATGATTGAAAGCAAAGCACAAAACCCCATTTAATGCGACATTGATTTGTAGACATGAAGTTGTCAACATGGAAAAGCTTCAATCATATTACTATCGAAAATGAAATGAATAGGATATCAAATAATTCGGTCAAAATGATCCTTTCAATACTCTAGGCTATATGATGTTTCAGAAGGATAAGCTTAAAATGTTATGTCTGGTGCTATGGTTTTGAATAGTACTAGCATATCATTGAACAACTGATATTAAAAAGAATAAATATCAGCTTTTAATTATATTTCTAAGTACCTTAAGTACCTCATGAAAGGCCTGTATGGAACTATGGTATAAAACTGTTTGTTATACAGTTAGCAGCCTATATCCCAACATATATTTATATTGATTTAGATTAAGAAGAGGCTCCTGCAGAGCGGTGCAGCACTGCCACCTAGTGTTAATACAGCGAAACAAAGGCGCTGCGTTGAATGAATAATTAGAAATCGATGTTTTTTTGTTATCATAATTAGTTACAATAACTATAACAAAACCATACCATACACTGATTCCTGTCTACTGAGACTTAAAAAAAAATGCACCTAGGCTAGTAGGCTATGTAGTGTTGTAGTCGAGACCATACAAGACCAAGGCAGGGCAAGACCGAGTCAAGATCGACCAAGACCAGACCAGCACTCCTCAAATTCATCTAAAAGATCCATATCTACAATCTGAGAAATGCCTTATATTTATCAATAAATATAATTAGAATGATACGACACACCATACACCATGTAACGAGCTGTTGCCGATCAAATCACGAACAATAAAATTCATCTTTGTGATGCGGAGGTGGCACAGAAGCTGCAACTGAATTGTATACACCTGCATAAATAATGTTCAGATTAATTTAACATTAAAACATTAACATTATTTAGCAGTCACGGAATCCTTAATTCAACCAATTTGTTCAAAACAGCAGATTGGTTTAATAATGAAACACGTTATCGAATTAGCAAAAAATGTGTCACTTTATATTAACTTCGTGTTTATTGAACGTTTGTATAAAATCAATGGCCTATCATATTTGCAATCGCACCCATATTCATGAAAACAGCTCTCTTGTGATATTGCATAGCCTAATTATATCCTATGTTATATAAAATAAAATAAAAACAAGATCTCATACAAGAAAGTTTTTGCAATCATATCGTGAATTTTATGGGCAGTTTTATTAATTTTGGCCATTTTTAGACAATCCTGCGTTGATTTTGAATCCAGTAAAAAAAAGTTATTGATGACATTTTATGCAGTAGACTAAGTTTTACTTCAAATCACATTAATGATGTTAACAAATGAATCAGACAATTTAGTGATAACCTCGCAGTTGTGGTATTGACCAGTCTTGAGGTAAAATCCCAACTCCTCTTAGTCTGAGACCAAGACACTTAAAACCGGTCTTGAGTAGCATACTACAACACTGCTATGCACCAATTCATTATTGTGGATTAATCTGCGAAACATATTCAAATGATTTGGTGCAAAGTCTTATTTCCATCATTTTGTTTCTCTCTTGCTGTGACTCAATATGTGTCAACATCGTAAGATACAGAATAATGTGTAGCTAGCCTATTTATTATTATTTTTTTAAAAACCACAAAGCTGCCATTAAAGTGTGTTGAGGAACTGTAAGTGAATAACATGTACAAATAGGCTATAGGCTAAATTAATGTCAATTTACGGTAGCATAGGCCTACATTTCGCATAAATCGTTAAGATGATCCAGTCTGATTAATACAGGCATATGGCAGATGTCTTATATGGATTTGTACAAACTGGAATATTGGGTTGCTGAATGCATTTCCTAGCTGTATATTTAGGTAGGGCAGATTCTGGGTCTTAGCGCTAGGTTATGATCAACATTTTGTAAGCTTAATATTCGCTGAACCATAGATGCGCTGAACACACCAGACACACTTTTGGCAGAATTCCAATGTCATTGCGTTATCCAGCCTGAGGGTGGCGCTCTAATAATGATTGACAGACTTTGCACGACAAACGCAATGCCATCTTAGAATTGCTTTATAGTATTTATTGCCTTCCAATGTTGTTTTATAAGGCAAGTTGTAGGAATTCCAGTGAGGAAAACAAAAGTCAAGACTGACATACAATAAACACATTCACATAAGCATGATTAAACTAAAGGATTTACACTTTCATTAAATTGATATGCTGATCCAAGAATATGCATGCCAACTAAACTGAACTAAGTGTTTCATCTATATAAACATTTCATTCACAGTAATTGCCTTTCATAATTCTATTAATATCAAACTCATCTCTTCAGTTGCCTTCAGGACAAATGTGGGCAAGATCATTTTATTTAGATTTTTTTAAAGAATTCCTTAATTTGAGTGGTAGAAGACTTGGCTACTTTTCCTTTTTTTAAGTTTGGCACCTGAACACACACACACACACACACACACACACACACACACACACACACACACACACACACACACACACACACACACACACACACACACACACACACACACACACACACACACACACACACACACACAAAAGCATTGACTTGAATGAGCCAATAACTGAGTTTTTTTTATCTCATATCTTAGCCCCAGAACATCGTACAAACATGTTGCTTGGCTTTTTTGCAATGTGCCAATCAGCCACTGTGCAAAACACACACATTGTCAAGTCAAGTCAAGTCAAGTCAACTTTATTTATATAGCGCTTTTAACAATGTAGATTGTTTCAAAGCAGCTTCACAGTGTTAAACAGGAAAATAATGCAGCATAATTTTATTCAGCTGTACAGCCATTCTGGAGAAAACGCTGATGTCATCAGTTCATTTCAATTATCATACAGTGACAGTGTGGGCTTTAGATCAATAATTTAGTTTATATGGTTAATTTAGTTTATTAATTAGATTAATTTCGATGTTTAGTTGAAAAATGTAGTGTCCCCAACTGAGCACGCCAAGCAGGAGGCAACATTGAGTTATTGTTAGGTTTATTGTTTATTCTTAACTGTTTGGAACTTTTTTTGAGTTTGAGAAATGTGATGTTTTTTGTTAGAAATAAATGATTGCTCTGTCTTTTCCTTATAGCATGGTCATATTACATTTCAAAAACACCATAGATAAACTTTTAGTCAACTTTTTATTGGCATATTATGCAAAAATGTACATTTGGCGATATGGCTCTGTTCTAAATCCCCCATCCTTTTCATGAGCTCCATGAAAAGCCAAGACAGGGAACAGCAGCAGATTCTGGGAACAACCTCTCATTTTTTTTAACTGGGAGGGCAGCAAAATCCCCCATTTAGAACAGAGCATGCATCAATGACAACAGAATGACATTGATTAAATTAAACACAGTTAAAGGAGGAGCTGGGGAGGAGGTGGGTTGCAAAGCACCGTGCAGTAGAAGCAGCCAAGCAGGCAGATTGAACTGAAGCTATATGCTTAAGTAATGCGTCCTGTTTGAGAGTTGCCAATTGAGTGTATAGAGACAGAGCGGCCACGCCCACACCGGGGGAAAGTCCATTGACTTTGCATTGCGTGAGGCTGCCTCCTTGTCATTTCGGACTTATAACAAAAACAGAACAATGTCTAAAAGCTGATATGTGTCAAGGTGTACAGCAAACAAGCTAAAAAACTTTTTTATAAGCTGTCGACCCCAAAAAAAGAGGAGACGGGCAATAAGACGAGAAGCTTCAGCAGTAAGAATGGGTAAATTATGGGATCCTGACACTCAGTATGCCTATGTGTGCCGTAAACATTTTGTCACTGTTAAGTCAAATATCCAAATGTCAGTTTTATATATTATATTTCCAGTCGCTGGTTACGTTCCCCTCCAGTGGGTGTAGTTCTCTCAACGAGTGGAG
This sequence comes from Gobio gobio, assembly GCF_949357685.1. NCBI lineage: Eukaryota > Metazoa > Chordata > Actinopteri > Cypriniformes > Gobionidae > Gobio > Gobio gobio. The sequence goes on from NC_137114.1 coordinate 40,861,880, forward strand.
AGATCCACCTATGTCAGGTATGGATGCCCTTCCCATAGGTGGATCTCGAACACGAGATGATGAAAGAGAACTCCGTAACTGTGCAACTACGGGCACTTTTGACTATCCCAATTTTTTTTAAATCAACCTCTATGAATTAAAAATTTAACCATCACAGTCTGTAAGACATATAAAAATGGACACAAAATTGAATGTAGTCATTAAAGGGTTAGTTCACCCAAAAATGAAAATTCTGTCATTAATTACTCACCCTCATGTCGTTCGACACCCGTAAGACCTCCGTTCATATTCGGAACACAAATGAAGATATTTTAGTTGAAAGCTGATGGCTGAGAAAGGCTTCAGATAGGCCTCCATTGGCATTCAGTACATTAATCCTCCCAAGACCCATAAAAGGCACTTAAAACGTCATTACAAAGTCCATCTCACCACAGTGGCTCTACAATAATTTTACGATGCGACGACAATAGTTTTTGTGCGCAAAAAAAAATCAAAATAACGCCTTTATCCAGCTTGTTATTGTCTTCCGTGTGTGCCTCCACGACGCATGCGCGAGAATATGACGTAGATCCGGCGCTCGGACACATGAGCCAGAAGGGATTTGTTTACAAGCAGAGGAAGACCCGCGTGTCTAAGCTGTTGGATTCTACATTGATCGTGCTTTAAGTCTCGGCGTAGTTCTCAAAATGGGGCTAAAGTGTGTATTTCATGGATTCCCGAACGCTGGCGCTACGTCATATTCTCGCGCATGCGTCGTGGAGGCATACACGGAAGACAATAACAAGCTGGATAAAGGTGTTATTTTGATTTTTTTTTTAGCACAAAAACTATTGTCGTCGCATCGTAAAATTATTGTAGAGCCACTGTGGTGAGATGGACTTTGTAACGACGTTTTAAGTGCCTTTTATGGGTCTTGGGAGGATTAATGTACTGAATGCCAATGGAGGCCTATCTGAAGCCTTTCTCAGCCATCAGCTTTACACTAAAATATCTTCATTTGTGTTCCGAATATGAACGGAGGTCTTACGGGTGTCGAACGACATGAGGGTAATTAATGACAGAATTTTCATTTTTGGGTAAACTAACCCTTTAAGATTTCAATCTGGTTTTAATAATATGTTTGTTTTTTATGTTTTTCGTGTCGTCTTCTTAAAAAGTGTCTTTATTTTATAATTTTTCTATCATTTCTATAAAAATGTAATATATTTAAATAGCTTTTTCAAATTTGATGCAGTTTTGTAAATACTGATATAAAAAATAATATACAAAAAAGGGAATTTCTATGTTTTTTTCTATGACATGTAAACATTTTACAGTAACCTTATATGTCAATTGTTTACATACACACAAAATATAACACTTTTAACTTTTTTATGACAGACGTTGCAATTTCAATTTGTAAATCATCTCATCTTAAGTGTTAAAATGTTTTTTTTTGCAAATGAAAATGTGAAAAAAATAGAAATAGAGCAGTGCTGCGGTAATGACATCTTGTGTCGGTAAGGACACAATGTTAAAATGCTACAAAATCAAAAACAGGCTACTGTAGAGAACAACAGTAAAAGTAAAAAAATACTTCAGTACTAACAATATACTGAATATTTGTCATTTAATATACAGTAAACCTTGAATTTGTCTTTACCGCGACACAAGTTCTTTACCGCAACACCTAAATTTGTTGCGGTAAAGACATGTTTCGGTAATGACATTTTTGCTAATATTTTAGCTAATTGGCAGCTAGCAAGGCCTACTATATTAGTTTGGACTCTTAGCATCTTAATATACATTAATTCAACAGTAATATACATTGATTTTTAAAATGTAATTCAAAATACACAATTATTAAGCTGAATGGTATGTAAATGATCAGTAAATAATACAAATAATTTTAAGATGCTGTAAATGAATCTTTATATTAAACAATTCTATTTGAAATAATGTCAAATTGTAATTAAATTTGCTTATTTTATGTATCTCAACATTGAGACCACAGGTGTGGGACATTAACAAAAATAGTGTTTTGAGTTATAAATGCTTCATAATATTATATTAAATCACATTAATCAGTAATTATATTTTTTGTCAAGGTGTGTAATGGCACTGTGAATATATTTAACATAATTAACACAAATCTAAAATTTCACTGCCCGTAGTTGCAGAAACACCCATTAATTAAAGGGATTGTTCACCCAAAAATTAAAATTCTGTCATCATTTACTCACCTTCAACTTGTTCCAAACCTGTATGAGTTTCTTTGTTCTGCTGAACACAAAAGAAGATATTTTGAAGAATGTTTGTAACCAAGCAGATCCAAGCAACCATTGACTACCATCTTCTTCTTTTCCTTTCAGCTGTTCCCTTCAGGGGTCGCCACAGCGAACCATTAACTACCATAATAGGGGAAAAAATACTATGGTAGTTAATGGTTGATCTATCTGCTTGGTTAGAAACGTTTTTCAAAATATCTTCTTTTGTGTTCAATAGAACAAAGAAAATCATACAGGTTTGGAACAAGTTGAGGGTGAGTAAATGATGACAGAATTGTAATTTTTAGGTGAACTATCCCTTTAAATGGTAAATGGACTGCATTTATATAGCGCTTTTAACAGACCTACGGCCATCCAAAGCGCTTTACATTTGCCTCACATTCACCCATTCATACACTCATTCACACACCAACGGCGGTGTCAGCCATGCAAGGCGCCATCCAGCTCATCGGGAGCAGCTGGGGTTTAGGGGTGTAACGGTACACAAAACTGACGGTTCGGTACGTACCTCAGTTTTGAAGTCACGGTTCGGTACGGATTCGGTACAGCAGTTTTACAAAATTGCTTTTTATTAATTTTTATTCAACAGTGGTTTAATGAAAAAAAATTGTGTCTGTCTTTAAATGAATTCAGTCATAACTAAAAGTATCTTAAAGATAATGCTGTAAACAAATAGGGAGCCCTTACTTACATATTGCTATTAAAGATTAACAACAGAGCCCAAACTATTAGCCTAAATTAATTTGCTATTTATTTTTAGATATAATAATCAACACTCATAAGCTTCACATAAGGTAGTTTTTGCATTAACATCTAAATCTAATTATTATTATTATTATTATTTCTCCAATTCGTTGTTGAAATATAATCATTTAGTGGCTGTAATTTTCATGACAGGTTTATTTAAACATACATTAAATAAACAAGACATCACTAACAGGCTAAGTAGTATATAATGAATATATATAGGCTAATATAACGAATATATAGGCTAATATAGTGCATGCATTCAGTGAAAGAGTTAATCTCTCTAGTGAACTCACAGCTGTGGACACTGAATGACTTCTGAGGTAGGCTAAACATGATTCTACATGACATTGTTTACAAGCTGTTTTATTGTCTTTCCGCGGTTGAAACACCGATGGAGCGATTACACAACATATGATACGTTTCAGTAAGTTGTAATATATCCTCAACACACCTTAAGATATTAATTTATGTTTATTCTTTAGGAAGAGATGATCGCGTTCACTCGCGCGCCGCGCGCTGCCGCTTGAAGTTGAACTGATACGTGTCTATCAGTCACGTCACATTATAGAGCGTTAAAACGGCATTTATCGTTTGAATTTCGTGATAAAATGGACTGAATACTCAATATGTTCGTGTGGGAACTAGGATTGAAGTGTGTTCCGCGCTTTAAACAAGCCGACTGTTAAAGATTGCATTCATAACCGTTCGGTACACGCGTGCACCGTACTGAAAGCCCTGTACCGAAACGGTTCAATACGAATACGTGTACCGTTACACCCCTACTGGGGTTAGGTGTCTTGCTCATGGACACCTCGGCACTTGTTCAGGTGGAACCGGGGATCGAACCACCAACCTTCCAGTTTGTAGACAACCTACATGAACCACTGATCCACTGCCGCCTTTAAGCGAGCAAGTGTGCTACTGACTGTTTCATAATTTAACCATTGAAGTGTCTTACCAGTCCAGCAGAAAAAAAAAGCCATCTCTATGTCCGGTTTGAACCCCTTCAAAACACGGAGTTCACGCCACCTTTCAAAAGCCCTTTTTATCCTTGTTTTCGCATGGGCCCGGTTGTCTCTTTTTTTTCTGTAGCCACTCCGAAAGTCTGAAGTCTTTTGCATTTTTTTGGGTGAATCTCCAGTTGTCACTGGTGATTGTCGTTTGAACCTTTCTGGATCCGCCATCAAATTGATAAGTTTAATTATATCAAGTGCTGTGAGAAAAGTCTATAAATCCCCACTTTCCTCCCTTGCCTACTAGCCGGGACACCTTCTTTATGTGTACAGATGTGATGTAATGACGCAAAGATATGCTTGAATTTCCTGCGGAAATCCACCAGTACCACTGGAATTAAGAACATTATTACAAGCTTATCGTTGTAAATCGAGCTATGGTAAGCAGATAGTTTTGAACATTGGCTGGTTATGTACTTGCTCAAAAAATTATTTTGGATAATTTTTAACCCAAAAAACAGACTGCAGCTTTAACCATCAACACACAATAGTATGATCTTCCAATATAGTACTTTTAACAATCAGTTCATTCAACAGCAGACAATACAAAAAACATGTTTGCTAAAATAATTACAGTAATAAAGCCTGATGCCACATTACACTCTAAAAAACAAAACAAAAAATCCTGGGTTGTTTCAGAAGAAGGGAGACTGACAGCATCAAAATCAGTATTTTACATTACAGTATATATGCCATGTGATACTGTAAACAGATTACCATAGAGACTGCCACATTACTGTAACTCCGCCTGATAAAGGTCAACTACAGTATAGATTCAGTCATATGGCACAGTGAGAACATTTACTGTATTTCCAGAAAACTCTGTTCTAGCACAAAACCTCATGGCTGTCATATTTCATCACACATTTTGATAACACGCTATATTTATGACATTACGGATTCAATTACATAAGTTGGGTAATGTAAGTGTATATTCTAATGTTGCTTCTGTAGCCTGAGTTACTGTAATTGTTTCAGCAACAAGGGTGATTTGAAACATGTTGCTGTTGAATGAACTCGTTGTTAAAAGTACTAAATTGAAAGAAGATCATACTGTTGTTTCAGTGATTTAAACCAAACATTCCCATCACACATTATTACAATAATCTTGTGTCATAATGTGGGAAAAACTTTACAAATTAAAATTAAAAATATTTGTTGCATTATGCTGAACATATTTGTGACCCTGGACCACAAAACCAGTCATAAGGGTAAATTTTTATTTATTTATTGAGATTTATACATCATCTGAAATCTGAATAAATAAGATGTATGTTTCATTTATTAAAAAAGTTATTTTATCTTATAAAGTTATAGATATATAGATATTTTTCTTACAAAAACACATTGCTTCGCTTCAGAAGGCCTTTATTAAACCCCCGGAGCCATGTGGATATCTTTTATGATGGATGGATGCACTTTTTCGGCTTCAAAATCTCAACCCCCAGTCACTGCCATTATAAAGCTTGGAAGAGCCAGGACATTATTTAATAATAATAAAAAACGAAGAAAGAAGAAGAAGAAAGTTATATACACTAAAAAAATGTTATAGGCTACTTAATTAATGTTTATGTAATTAATGTTACTTAATTGATGTATATATTACATTGTTTATCGTACATTTTCTTTAAAACAACTGAACTGAACAGCTTTGCTCCACATGGGTTCACTGTTCTCTCATGATAAAACTCAGGTGAGACGCTTTGACTGCCCCGCCTCCTCAAGTCAGGTAATGAAAACACATCGCCGCTGACATTACACACCTGTTGAATGAGGACTAGGAGGTAGCAGCCCATCAGCCTACTCGACCACTTTATGCTTGTTGTCATAACATTCTAAACGCGTAGCACTTTATAGTCAGCTTTATAACCGGCCAACAGGATGGTGAGCCGTCAAGTAAAAGCTTCAGGGCGCGATACGCTGCCTAAAGACACCGAACTCCGCGACTATTCGCGCGACGTGTCACCGCTGCCAGCAGAACGTCCTGGGCCGAATCTACGGAGAGCGACGAAGAACCCCTCAGGGAACAGTAACGCCAAGAAGAGCTGTCAAACAGGTGGGTATCCTTGATAGAAGATTAATCATTGTGACCCTACTGGGTTTAAGTTTAACCAGACTAGATGGTTTAATATGGACGTATGACCTAGCTAATATTTAGCAGCTAAAACCTTCTTAGATTGGTTTAAGATGTCACAATCTTTTGATAAATGTAATAAATATAAGATTTATTAGATGTATCAAAATATACTTTACTTTTTATCTCTATTTAATAACCAGTTAGAAGACTTTAGGTGTTTTTGTTATTCACAATTTTTTTATGCTGCTCATAAAAACATCTGAAGTCATTATGAAAGTTACTACATGTGCTATTATACCAATGCATTCCCTATATACAGTTAACATGAGCATAAATATGATCTGTTCTATTAAAATTAATTTTGGTAGGGGTTGTGCGATGTTAATGTCACATTAGATATGTTCCCAGTCCAGAATGATTGCATTGTGAAATATTGAAGTGTGTAGTTTCATATATAGCCCACTGCTTTGCTAATAGGCCTGTATTACTTTAGGACCAAAAAAACACAAGTCCACATCTGAAAAAAAATACCTTGGCGTTAGAGTGAAAATGCCAGTAAGGGACATGCTTAAAAATATACGGATTGCCAAGGGTATTGACCCTAAAGACCTGCAGGTATGATTTTTTTTCTCCTCTTCTTATTTACAATCATATTGTGGCATGCTGATCATGGTCTGACTGTTTTTTTTAGGGGAAACATTCTAAGGCATCTAAAGGTAAGGTTGAAATATGTAAATGTTAGCATAAACATTTTAACCTTCTCGCGTATCTAATTAGCAATGTCTTTGGCCCAAAGGGGATAAGAAACGAGTTACCACAAGTGGAAACCGGAGACATTTTCAGGTGAGTGACGTCTGCAGAACCAACCATAGCTTCTTTTTCTGGAAACTTCTGTTACCTGGTACATAGGCAGGTTGTGACAAATGTTTTCTGTTTGCTACAGAAGAATCCTCAAACAAAGGGTCTGGAGGAGCTTGCGATTATAGTAGAAGTGTTGGAGGAGGATCTTAAGACCTGTCAGTCACACAGATCACCAAACAAAACCCATTCAGCTTCATACTCTTCAGAGTTCTGGGTTGAAGAAGCACCTCAACAGGGGTTAATGAACACAAACGGTCAGGATAATGAGATGCCTTGGTCTCCAAGCTACTCCGTACCCCCTGAAACCTCCCCTGTCCATTCCGTGTGCAGCTCCTATCCGTCCCCAACTTACAGCCAGGGTACTGATGTCTTCTTGGAGAATCAGGAGGAATATAGCAGCTATGAGTCCGATAATTACAGGTATGATTGTCTGTATGGAATGAGCGGCTCTCCTGCAAACTCATGCGAATACCAAGTGCCCTCCCCACAAGAATCATTCCATGCCAGTCCCAACCCAGAAGTCTGGGAGGTTTCTCCACAAAAGATGAAGTGCCCACCATGGCCACATTCTCAGCAGGAGGAGTGGAGAGGTATGACCTTCTTCTGGACTCAAATGGAGAGAGAGGAGAATCTGCTGAAGGAGATATCGGACCAAGAGCTTCTTGCTGTGGATGAAAACGGAAGGATGTAAGATCATTTTACTTTTCAAGAACTCACTGAAGCCATTGCAGATGGTTTCTTCATGCAGATGCTAATGGGTAATCTTTCAAAGTGCAGCTGTAATTTAAAAAAATGAAGAAAATGCACACGGTTTCTTAAAATAATCTTCAAGTACCAAGAATTGCAAGGGTACTTTTTGTAGTGCCACTTTTATCACTAGAAACTTTTTATGAAATACAGAAGGAGCGAAATTGGGTCTGCCATCGTCGTTGTCGCGTTCAATAAGCGGCTGCATTAGTTTTCCGCTCCCAACTTTATGACAAACCCCATTATTAACTCCTCAAGCAGGGCGGAATAAAAGAGATTAATGGCTCGCATAGGAACCCGGTTGAAATCTGAAGCATTTCAGCAGCAACAAAGATGGCACAGAGGGTCTTCAAACAAGCCCTCTCGCATACAGAATTGATTGGTACAATGGTTATTGATATGGCCGCACACACAAACCTGACAAACATCCTGAAAGACTACACCGGTTGAAATGACAGCGTTGTCAGACACATTAAAAGATGACGCCGAGTTTACCTTTCACTGGAATAGGCCAGTAGTACTCCACCCATTGAGCACAGCTGTTTACAATTAGTAATACCCTGACATTGAAAGGCAAACAGATCATGCAATGGAAAGTGACTGCTTTCATGCTCTCTCCACAGTCTTTTGCACAGAGTTGTTGAGGAGGGAAAGAGATCCCTTGTGTATGCTATTGCCAGAAGGATGGTGGCTCTGAAGAAACTAGATATCAAAGATTCAGAGGGAAAGGTGACAAACGATCATAGATGCACATTCTCTGAGTGTCACTCAACAAACACGCATAAATGTTGCAATGGCCTGTTTTTCTTCCCAGACTCCCCTTCATCTTGCTGCACAGAAGAATCAACACTTCATGGTGGCTGATTTGGTGTACCTTGGTGCAAATATCAATGAGAAGGACCGATACGGGAAGACATGTCTCCATCTCAGTGCAGAGAATGGATATATTCGAGTCTTGGAGGTAAATTTATGTGATGCTGGAATATTAGCATACAGATCTTACTATTCACTCATTCTGTAAATATGTTTTTTGACAGGTCCTGAAAGGTTTAATGAAAATTGGCGTATATGTTAATTTGGAGGAAAGAGATGCAAACGGTATGTTCTTTTCATTTTGTTTGTGACAATAATGTAAATGTGCGCTAGGCAGCCAGTTATTTCCCCATTAATTTAATTTCCATAAAAGTCCGCCGGATTCACATTTGCCAAATCTTTTATAATGTTTTTTTACAGTAAGGCTGTGGCTGCACGCATATTGTTGAGAAAGAATCCGGTAGTACTTGTCACAAACTTGTTTCAAAATCCTGTTGAGAAAGAGCCGCCTCATTTTGTAATCAGAATTTATTTTACTAAGGTGAGTAAGTTCAGCCAACTCAGAGTATATTCCCAGTTAACACGCAAGACATTCTCAACAGACCGACGATGATTCACCATAGAAACAGACGCTAAGAAAAAGTGCGCCATTCTACTTCCTCTTCTTCTTTTGTTTAATGGCGATTTATATAACCTACTTAGTGCACATCGCCACCTATTTGGTGGTTGTGCAATCATCTTTTCGTTTAATAAGTAATCTTAAAAAAAAATATATTGTTTGTTTGATGCTAATTAATTGAATGCAGATCCATGTGTGAAATTTGCTTCATACGCGTGAATTCACAAAAAGCACCACTTGCGTAAGACGCTCAATTCGTGTCGCGTGAATGAGGTGGAATCGTGTCCATCGCGCCGCGCGTCAACGCGCCTTTCCATTGACTTAACATGGAAATTACTCGCGCCAGACGCTCTATTCGCGTTCGGTGTGAACGCAGCATTAAATTATACCCAGGTATGTCACATAACCTGCTTTCTGGAATACCCCCCTGAACACACCTCTATGAGCATGTTTTTAATTTCTGAATCAATAGGTAAAAAAATACTTTAAAAAAAAAAAGAAAAAAGAAAACCTTATCATGTAGATTGGTATAGTTTTTTATTATATTTAAATGATGTGTGTTAGTTTGTATATAATTATTATTAATTTAGTTCTTTCAATGGCAAGGCTAGGTTAGTTCAGGCTGTAAAAAGTCATATCACGCATTATTAGATGGTCATTTTAGTAGAGCACTTGTATGTCAGATGAAAAACTGCATTGGCTAATTCTTGTAGTTAAGGGGATTTAAGGGTTAATTCATCCAAAAATTTAATTTCTGTCATTAATTACTCACCCTCATGTTGTTCCAAACCCGCAATGACAATTATTTTTTTTTTGTGCAATGTCATTGCAACTTTCAAGGCCCAGAAAGGTAGTAAAGACATTGTTAAAATTGTTCATGTGACTCCAGTGGTTCAGCCTTAATGTTATGAAGTGACGAGAATACTTGTAATACTTTTTGTGCGCAAAAAAACAAGCAAAAATAACGACTTTATTCAACAGTTTGAACTCGGAAGAGCTGCACTGTAATTACGACGTAAACTAGGAGACTGGCACAGACGAGAAGAAATTGTTGAATAAAGTCGTTATTTTTGCTTGTTTTTTGCGCACAAATAGGATCTTGGCTATGAGCTTTCACACATTAAAGTTGTTTTGGATCAAAATGGCTCATTTGAAGTGTATTTCTAGACATGGATTTATTAGAGGGCTGGTGTTTTCTTTGCAGGGCTCAGTGCGTTGCAGTGTGCAGCAGTAGCTCTTAACCACACTGTGCGGGAACTAGAGCTGTGCGAGTCTGCAGGCCTCCTTAGACTGCACAATCTTCGCAAGGACCAGATGATGGAAACACTGGAGTGCCTCCTTCAAATGGAGTGCTATATACACACTGCGGTGAGAACGAGAGACATACATGCTGCTGCCCAAACATGATTCACTTGCGTAGGAGTTTCATTGTTTTTTTTTTTTTTCATATAGGAACATGGTCGCCTCAGTATGATGAACAGAGGTGTCGCTTCCAAGCCGTGTGAAAAATCAGCCGCTTTTCAGTCATATAAAATCAAGGTGTGAGGCATGTTTAATGTTAGATGACTGATAGGCGATTTGAAATGGTGTTAAATTGACCTGTTACATAGCACAGTTCCAGACATGTTTTGTTCACGGCACTAATTCTTAAACTTGTTTATTGAATTGTTTTTCAGGCCAGCAACAACATGATTTAGAAGTGGTTTGGCTCATTTGCAGCTGCTTCTAGCAAGAGTTGTTTTCTCTGCCTGGCCAGGCAGTGCTGTTAACTGACGGTAAATGTTTTTGAGTGAATACAAGCTTTAACCTGCCAATGAAGACGTACGTGTGTATATATACACGTATTTTAGTTTATAACTAAAGCGGATTAGAAAAGTCTTCAGGGCATGGTAAAGCTATGTATTATGCAACCATAGGTTTTGTTAAGTGTTCAGGTGAAAAGTGAGGTGGATCACTGCGCAAAAACACAATGGTTGCCCAATAGCTGGTTTCTATGAAACTTCCACTGTTTGTTACATTTGAGTAGCAATATGTTTTAAGGTGGTAAGACCTATGAGTCTGTCGAATGCCACAGTTTCTATTTGCTCCAAGAGTAAATAGTTTTGATATTAAGGAGACTGTCGTGATTACATATACTGGCGTACAATGGCAAAATGCAGTAACTGTGCCAACAAATTTTTTGGGGGGGAATTTTGATTGTTTTTATGATTTAAATTTTTTTTATTTACAGTACACGCAATTTCTCTGAATCTAGGAGACAGAATTGACAAATTCAGTTTTTGCACAACATGCGCAAAGTTTGCGCAAAATTGCATTTTTCTTATGTTTTGCACAACAATATATGTGGACGTTTCCTAATATCATTTACAACCGTATATAAAGAAAAGTACAAATAAATATGATAAATGAGCAAGGATGCCTTAAATTGATCAAAAAGTGACAGTAAAGACATATTACAAAAATATATATATTTCAAATAAATGCTGCTCTTTAATTGTCAAAGAATCCATCAGTTTTCAACATTGATACACTCTAAAAAAAGCAATTGGGTTGTTTTAACCCAGCAATTGGGTTGTTTTAAGCAAACATTTAACCCAACCACCTGGTTTAAACAACCCAATTGCTGGGTTAGTCCATTTTCAACCCAACTCGGGTTGTTTTTAACCCAGCTTTTTTAGAGTGTAATAATAAGAAATGTATCTTGAGCAGCAAATCAGCACATTAGAATGATTTCTGAAGGATCATGTGACACTGAAGACTGGAATAATGATGCTGAAAATCGTCTTTGACAGGTTAATTCAAATACAAAAAAATTATAGTAATATATATATATATATTTTTTAATTACTGTACTTTTGATCAAATAAATGCAGCCTTGGTGAGCATGGGACTTTTTTTTATTTTTCTAAAAATATTCAAAACATTTAAATATATATTTTGAATTACAAGGTATTTGAGGTGAGAAGCTTTAAAATATTCTTAATTGGTGGTGGTTGAGGAGATTCCCTCCTTCTATATGTAAAGCGCTTTGAGTACCCAGAAAAGCGCTATGTAAATGTAACAAATTATAATTAGTATTAATTACTTTTGAAAAAATTGCTCAGATGTAAGAAAAAGCTGTCTGTTTCTTAATGCTGTATTTTGTAATATTGATAATCATTTGGGTACTATAAGGTGTTTCCAACAAAACTGTATTTAGCATATTTTTGTAATGGGTAACAGTTATATTCTTTAGTTTATCTCAAATGTGATATGTTTGATTGATCTCATTTCTGTGTTACATTATTAAACATATGCCATGTAACACAGTTAATGTTACATGGGCACACAGAGTGATGCATATATCTTACATGGTAAATATAATATGGGTGCTGTATGTATATGACATATTTAGGGCTTTTTTTATGCTCTATTGTAAGCATAATGTTTTTTTGTTGTTATTTTTTTTTACATGAATATGGTTTTAAAAACAAAATAGACACATGGCATATTAATGGGAGCGGGTAGCTATAATTCAGAAATAATAGCTGAAATTTTTTCTGTGAGAGATGCTTTGATTATTCATTTATGGTCTTTTTCCAAACTTTTAGTTATAAATACTTATATTACTTGGTTATATGCGTACTCGTATTAGTTAATAAAGTATATTGTATAAGAGTTAGGATGTATGTGAGTTTGTACTGGACATTCTTAAGACAATTAAGTTCTTGTGGCCAATATGAGATTCGAGTGTGAACTGATCATGGTCCCAAACTGAGCCGCATGCACAAAATAACAATAACCAGACAGCGCGGCGTGTAGTCATACGGATTTAAACATGGAGGATATTGAAATCAGCATTTAACGCGTTTATTTATAAGCTGATGTGCCGCGAATTTCTGCGCAGCCGATAAGGAGGATGAGGAGAAAGAGAGCCAATTTTTTCTAGTTTTCCCTCAAGTTTTGCTATAGAGCTGTCAAAGTCCCTTTCAGTCTTTATTGACCACATGATCAAATTATTGGAGTGACTCACATCCGTGTAAATTTTTAATTTCGAATGTTGATCTAGAGGGACTTAAAAGTCGCATGAATTCCGATATGACCGTTCGGACTGAGGTTGCGTTCAGACGCATAGCAAAACAATCCATTCCCAATTTCCCATCTGTATCTGATGTATGTAGCACGTAAGGCTATGTCCACTGTCAGTCCAAATCCGATTATTTGTGTATCCGATTGCAATCTGACCTATAATTAGTGATGTCCACACTGTGTATCGCAACTGTTCAGATCGGATTTGTGTGTCCATGAAGCTCTTTCGTTTTCCAAAAAATCTGCATTGGTTTCAATGGCAATGATGTTGAGTTGGTAGGCATAAGCCAAAAACAGCAACAACAACCACAACATGGAGGAGTTTGCAATAAAGATGTTGTCTTATTTACAACATGGAAATAGCCACCCACTACTGCGTATGGTATGCGCTTGATTCCGTATTTCTGTGTTGTCGTCTCTGTTGGTTTCAAAACACGTCTCCGTTATATTGTCATTTTCTGCCCTTCCGGCAATTTGCAACAACACAACATTGTTTCTACAGCGACTTTCAGCTTGTTTCCTGTAACAACGTTTGAGGTTTATGTTTTACGTAGCGTGCGAAAGTCACACAAACCACAAGAAATCAGAGCAGTCAGACTGGAACTTCCAGAAATGCGATTTGAATAGGATTTCAAACAACATATGAATGTAGCTCGATTTTTAAAAATCGCATTTCATGTGATTTTTGGCCGTTCAGACTTGCTAAATATGATCAGGTTTCAATCGGATATGGACGAAAATCGGATTTGGACTGACCGTCTAAACGTAGCCAATGTGGACATCAATAATTCTAGATCGGATTCAAATCTGATACACAAATAATCAGATTTGGACTGACAGTGTGAACATAGCTATTAATTGCAAATGATCAAATATGACTTCTCTCTGCATGGGTTGCTTTGGTAACAAAGTACCCACGTATGTGACGAGCCTTTCAAAACAGATTCAGGAAAAATGTAGGTGTTTCTTGCTCTCCAAAAAGGGCCCTGTCAAGCTGCTATGCAGAACTCCTCCTTCACACAGGAAAGTGCAGAAACATTTGGACATACCATTTAAAAACTGTATGAATACTTCTGGTATTTCCGTCTACGGTTTTGACGTTGTTGCTGTCACGTTAAGAGTGACACAAAAGACAGTTTGAAATCTGATTTGAGCAGCCAGAGCGTCCAGACAGAGGCGCATTTGTATAAATCTGATTGGAATCACATTTCTAATCGCTTCCATGTATGGTTTGAATCTGATTTGGAAAAAAAAAAAAATTCTGATTTTGTGTTTATTTTTTGCCCTCCAGACTTTCAAAACCCCATTTGGTTATGCAATTTTGTTTGTTTGCTGGCAGTCTGGACATGGCAAAAGTGGCCCAAATCAGATTCCATGTGGTTCACACAGACTATATATATATATATCACATCTGAATCACATATGATTTGGGACACTTTTGCCTGCAGTCTGAACATTGTCAAAATGTCACAGATTTGTGGAAACAGAAGTTGTTTGGCCACGTCTGCGATTTTTCTATAATCATGCCTACAGAAGAGATTTTTGTATTATTGGTATTTGGAGTTATTTTTGCATTACTCTGGGGAGGGGAGTTCTCATAAACTTAAATGAGTTTTTGGACTCCCATCAGTCATATCTTGTGCAGGTCTGTGCCCGAGGCATCATGGGGCAGGTTTGTACAGATGAGATACCAGTGTAATTATCTTGTTGCTATGTTTTCATCTTGACCCTGTTCAAGAGAAAGAGAGAGAATACGTCTTGCTATGGTTATAGACACTGTTTCATGCTGTTGGGGAAAAATAATAAAGATGTTATATTTGACTACTGCTGTTTGTTTTGTATGTTTCCATGCAAGTTTATAACAGTATTATATATTATTACATTAGTATATAACTCTTGAAGAGAAAAATGAAATGTCATTTACAAACCCTTCTTTTCATTACAATTTTTGTAATAAAAAAAATAAAAAAATAAATAAAAAAGATATTTTACAGAATGTCCAAAGCTGCTTTTCATTGAAATTACCATAATGAACCATAACTAGTTTTATGGCTGTTATTTTAAGTTGTTGCGCACTGAAATTCTTGCTCTCCTAAGCAAGTTCATGATGGTTTAAGAGACTGATCCGAGTTTTCAATTTCAGCTTACTGACTGGTTAAACGGACACAGCTTGAGGAGAAGAGTTTCGCTGAATTATGACTTTTGCTCTGTTCCTCTCACAAAGCTGTTTTGTGACTTGGATTATAACAGACCAATTTGATTATACTTTTATGTTACTTTTTTTGAGACTTGAAGTATTATTCCCATTCAGTCGGTCACTTCCGACGCCACGTCAGAGACCGACGAATAGGAATCTCGCTAGGGAGAGCCAATCTACTTCGAGTGTAACTAAACGAGCCAATGCACATTGGCATGCAATGATTGCACCAGCTGCTCATTCCACGCAGCGCGGGTATAAATGAGCCACAGGTGCTTGCATCAAATCAGCTTTTTGCTTTGGAGGTGAGTGGTGGATGGTTTGTCCTGAAATCACTCTCTACAAAGCGTGTGTTAACATTAGAACGAGTCAAGCTCTTTGAGTGGACCTCTCCTCGTTTGGTGTTGGAGTGACGGCACTGCAGCGGGGTCGATTTTCTGTCTTTTCACAGCTGGTAAGAGATAGCCTTCTATGAGAGAGAGAGCACGCATGACAGGCTGCACATTTTCCCTGTCTGTGTTGCCGCGACTATCCCCCTGTGTACCTCAGTGCTGCGGAGAGCAGTTTCCCTAGTTATACCTGTGTGTTTCTGGATGGGGTCGTTTCCTGTCCTCACTGACGGTCACGAGCACTGTTTCACATGTCTGGGCGTATGCATGCTGAGACGGCGTTCGTGGGTGGTTCATGTTTTCTATGAGGACATGACCACGCCGGTCACGACTCTTCTTTCTCCAGAAAGCTTGAGTCCCCTTTGTTGTTGGCCAGCCACCGCTCATGTGTAGAAGCACAGCCATGCATCTGCTCGACACTATGGGAGACCGAGGAGATCAGGGAGAGCTGCACGCCGGGAAAACCCGGACGGACCTCTCGCTTCTCTGTGTTGAGCTGCCGGGCTGCAGCACGGGTTGTCACAGCGCTCTAAGTGCGCTGTCTCCTTGCCCATTTCCCGTTGTAGCGCCCTCCCTGGTGGCCAAACGGAGAGGTCTACTTCGGTGAAATAGCTTGGGTGACCTGAGGAGGGGAGGGCTGCTCCTTCGGGAGAACCAACCTCCTAGAGCCCCTCCCCCTCTAGCGTACTGCAAGCTGTGCAGCTTCTGGATGGAATTGCTGGTCCTTCTTATGGGGGAACCTAGCGTTTTATTCAGGGCTCCAGCTGATCAGATGTCAATCGCTGCATCGGAGAGAGGGCTTTTGTGCTCTGGGAATGAGGAATGATGCTGAGCCCACTGTAATGGTGTGTGCTTTGCTGAATCAGATTCAGAGTTAACAGCCATGCTTTTCCGGGATCTTTCCTGGATGTGCATGGAAACTTGGCTGTATGGAACTACTTTGGTGGCAAAAATATATGGAACGCCAAAACTGCATAAGTTTTTCCTCTTTCACTACCCTCAACGGTGTGGTGGCTGTGCGCAGACCACCTCCGCCCTACACTCTTAATGCACGAGGGTAGTTCTGAGTCGGGGTTGAGCTGCGCATGTTGACTAACCGTGATCAAAGTCACGGCGCAGGCCCTCGGCCAGACGATATCCACCTCGGTAGTCCAGAAACGCCCCCCCAGCTTGCCTTGCTGAGGTGCGAGTGGTCATCAAAGTACGCTTTCTCGATACTCCCAAGGTGGCCTTTTCGGCGAAACTGTCGAGAACTGGGCCCAACACCACTTTGCAGTCGTTAGCAGGCTGAGGCAATCAAGAGCTTCCTCTGATGTACTATTATAGTGCCTCGTGGGCCACCCCTCAGTCTGCTCGTTGCCCCCCCCCCCAAAAAAAAAACACTTCGGCACAGCCTGCTCTACTGTGTCTGCTACAGGAAGACGACGCCCAGACTGATCTCATGAAATAGCGTATGTATGACATGCCAATTCGCTATGTCATTTTGGCGTGCTATCAAACCGATACACGCATAATCGTTTTTTAGCGTGTTTATCAACGCCGTTTCATTCTATCCCCCTACACTGCTCCTACCCCTAAACCTACCCATCACACACACACACACATACACACACACACTGCCCCTGCCCCTAAACCTACCCATCACAAGAAACATTCTGCATTTTTACATTTTCAAAAAAACATAATTTAGTATGTTTATAAATCCATTTACATTCACGCGGAATCACACGGCGTACATATACACGCGGAATCACACGGCGTACACATACATGCGGAATCACACGGCGTACACATACATGCGGAATCACACGGCGTAGACATACATGCGGAATCACACGGCGTACATATACACGCGGAATCACACGGCGTACACATACATGCGGAATCACACGGCGTACACATACATGCGGTCACACATGGCGTAGACATACACGCGGAGATGATGTTCGTTTCGCCGTACACATACACGCGGAATCACACGGCGTAGACATACACGCGGATAGCTCAAAATGCGTACAGATAACACGCCATTTGGCTTTAGAAAGTGCCGTGTATGTTTACGCAAAGTCATGATGTCATGTTGCGACGCCACTCGTCTCTGCTGCGGTTTAAGCGGTCGATGAAACATCAGGTGACCTGGAGATGGGCGGGCTGCTCTTCCCCGGAGGAGGGCCGGGCAGAGAATCTTTTGAGTCAAAATGTAGTTCCTCTATCTCTGGGTCCCAAGGGAGTTCGGAGAGCTGTGGACCGTCCAATGCCGGACCACACTCATCATCCTCCTTTGCCAGCGGACAGCAGTGGACGGTTTGAGGACGCAACCAAGCCTTCTCACCCCTTCTCAACCCTCTGTCCACTCATGGAATCAGGTAAGTGTTGCACAGCACACTAACACCCCGCTGCGGGCCACCTCCTCGAGACAGCCGCCCCAGCACGGTACCTGTATTCCACCTCGCTGCCCTACGGTGGGTACGCCGGTGGTCCCTTTGGTCCCGCTTGTATGGTCTCTGCAAGCCTGGCTAGAGCTCCCCAGTCCGTCTTGCTGGCTCACTCGGACCATCAGGCTCAGCTATGCGATTCAGTTCGCCCGGCGCCCCCCCCCCAGGTTCATGGGCATCCGCTTCACTTCGGTGAACACCGTAGATGCCCATGTCCTGCGTGCAGAGATTGCAGTCTTACTGGCGAAGGACGTGTTGGAGCCAGTCCCTCCAGCTGATATGAAGACTTTTTTTTTACAATTTTACATGTACCCAAGAAAATCGGTGGGTCGGTCTGAATCGGAGTAAAAGTGTCTGTAATCTACCGCCGCTTCAATATAATTAGGTATTTTATATATATATATAGTCCTACTTAAATTCATCATCAAAGCCTCAATCAATTTTCATCCTCCTATATAATTATTATGATTATCTTTTATATTTTCTTTTACTGAAACACTAAAGAATTGGCCTCTCACTGAGCGAGAAGCACATGGTATCAGCATGTTTTGGTGAAGTGTTTTGTTGATAGTTAGTTAAGACTCTCCAACCTTGGGAGAGCTGTGATTCTAGGTGTGTGTGTGTGTGTGTGTGTGTGTGTGTGTGTGTGTGTGTGTGTGTGTGTGTGTGTGTGTGTGTGTGTGTGTGCGTGTGTGCGTGCGCGCGTTGCATGATCTGTGCTGGCCCAATATTGAAGATGTACATGACACCAGACCTGAAGACGCCTTTCTGCAACCTCCAAGGTCAACAATGATCTAATTCTAGTGATGGGGCGACAACTAGTCTACCTAGTTTAGTGATATGCTCTGCTATCTATCCTTGTGTGGAAATTTACCGTGACTGTGCATTTTCTCTGAGCCAATCAGAATTATTCGACTTGCAGTAATGACGTGGCTAGACCTAGAAAACAGTATAACTGTTCAGAAATTGTATGTACGATAGGTGGAGGCGGGTAGGCTGGTAGAGGGAGCACGGCCTACAAACTCCTTTAAAAATATTTACAAACTCCAAACTATTCTTCAGTAAATTTCTCTTTAATTAATTACACTCCTGACTCTTGGTCTTAATTTTTCACTACTGGTCCTGGGTCCTAGGCTGTTACCCCAATAGGAGCCTTCACAAGCTACCATTCAAGATGCTCACGCAGAAAGCATTTTCAAATGCGTCCGTCCCCAAGATTGGTTTGCAGCGATTGACCTGAAGGGCGCGTACCTTCATGTCTCGATTCTTCCTCGACACAGGCCGTTTCTGCGCTTTGCGTTCGAGGGTCAAGCATACAGTATACAAAGTTATGCCTCATTCAGCGTGGGATGTGATTTCTGAAGACACAGTTCTGGGGAATGCAAGTTGAGTTGGGTGTGCGTGAGAAGATAAGAGGCGTTAACTTGTGGCCCTCAGGGCAAAGGGCATTTCAATCAGCAGTCTGTTTACCTTCCAGCTGACTGCCTTCAAGCTGTCCCTGTCCCCCCGTGTCTTCACGAAAGTCGTGGAGGGGGCCCTTGTACCCATGAGAGAACAGGGCGTTCGCATTCTCATTCTCAACGACTGGCTCATTCTAGTACAGTCCAGGGATCAGTTGTGCGAACACAGGGACCTGGTGCTCAGGCACCTCAGCCAGTTGTGTCTTCAGGGTCAACTGGGAAAAGAGCGAACTCACCGCCGTGCAGAGGATCTCTTTTCTCAGTATGGAGTTGGATTCGGTCGAAACAGATGGCGCGCCTCACAGTAGAGCGTGTCCAGTCGATGCTGAACTGCCTGAACACATTTTAAGGCAGGATGGCGGTCCGCCTGAAACAATTTCAGAGGCTCCTGTGCATATGGCGGCAGTAACACAGCTCGGTCTGCTTCATATGAGACCGCTTCAGCATTGGCTTCACGGCCGAGTCCCAAGATGGGCATGGCAGCTCACTGGGTGAGGATCACACTGGCCTGTCGCCAAACCTTCAGCCATGGCAGACCCCTTGTTTCTGTGCCAGTGTACCTTTAGAACTGGAGTCCAGGCATGCTGTGGTATTCACGTATACCTCTGCCACGGGAGGGCCACGTACAAACGGGCATGCAGTGTCAGGGGTTTGGACAGGCCCGCACCTGCATTGGCATATCAGCTGCTTCGAGTTGCTAGCAGTACGTCTTGCCCTGAATCGCCTCAAAAAGCCACTACAGGGCAAAGATGTATTGGTCTGTATGGACAACACTGCGACTGTTGCGTACATTAACCGACAAGGTGGTCTGCACTCCTGTCCCATGTCACAACTCGTGGTCACTTCGGACCATTCATGTCCCTGGTGTGCATTGCAGGCTACAGCTCAGCACTTCTGCCCAACATAACTCCTTCGGGGTACGATGTCGATGTGGCCTCCGTAGTGTTCCTTCTAGGAAGGCACGCTTTCCCAGTGTTATCCAACAGTCACTGATCGGGTCATGCAGAACAGCAGTGATGGACTTCTCTGTGTGAGCCCCGTCTCATCAGGTAAGAAAGCTCAGGAGGCTCACACAGGGCGCTGGAAGGGGGCAGAGGACTTGGCTCTTTGGTAGGGATTCCTTTTCGTCGTTCTCCGACATGGCATCAGAAGTGACCGACTGAATGGGAACGTCTCGGTTACGTATGTAACCTTCATTCCCTGAAGGAGGGAATGGAGACGTCGCGGCCCGTCGCCATGTCCTGTGTGCCCCGCTGGAGTGCCAGTTCACCTACTCAGCTCCTCAGAGAAAAACTGATTTGATGCAAGCACCTGTGGCTCATTTATGTCAGTGCATGCCAATGTGCATTGGCTCGTTTAATTACACTCGAAGTAGTTTGGCTCTCGCTAGCGAGAATCCTATTCGTCGGTCTCCAATGTGGCGTCTCTGTTTCCTCTTTCAGGGAATGAGGGTTACATACATAACAGAGTCGGTTTAGTATTTATACTGTTATAGTATTTATTAATATTTAATATTTATTTTCGGATTTAATTTTAGCTCAAATTGGAATAACTAGTCATTTTTATTAGATTTTTTGGCCCCACTTTATATTAGGTGGCCTTAAGTACTATGTACTTACATAAAAAAATAAGTACAATGTACTTACTGTGTTCAAATTGTATTGCAAAACACCTTTGCTTATATTGAGGTGGGTTATGGGTAGAGTTAGGGACAGGTGTGGTGGTATGG
Source organism: Gobio gobio (assembly GCF_949357685.1). Taxonomy (NCBI): domain Eukaryota; kingdom Metazoa; phylum Chordata; class Actinopteri; order Cypriniformes; family Gobionidae; genus Gobio; species Gobio gobio. Next base: position 40,883,305 of record NC_137114.1, read on the forward strand.
GTAAGTTTAATGGTAGGGTTAGGTGTAAGGGAAGTCAACTGTGTAATTACAAATGTAACTACAGAAATTAATTACAGACGTAATTACATGAAGGTATTTTTTAAAATGTAAGTACAATGTAAAAACATGCATGTACACAATAAGTGCACTGTATCAAATGATTAATTAAAATGTAAGTACATAGTATTTAAGGCCACCTAATATAAAGTGGGTCCGATTTTTTTTAAATATATATTTTTTGTATTTCAGTTTGTCATTTTACTTTTTTCATTTAGTTGGCAAATGTAACATTTTTTATTTAATTTTAAGGTGTTCATCAAATATTTAATTCATCTTTATATTAATTAACAAATAAAACGATTTTAATAGTTTTAGTTAACAATAACAATTCTGCTTTTGAAACCTCCAGTCCCCATTCATTATAAATGGAAAATAGCAGCCAGCACATTCTTCAAAGTTTATCTATCAAAATTGCGCCCACAGTGTCTGATACCCCTTTTCCACCAAGGCAGTGCTAAAGCTAATTCAGAGCCAGAGCTAGTCCCAGTTCATAGTTGGACAGCTGAACTATCCCTTGTCAAATGATAGGGCGGATAACTTCGGACACTTTTTGGATGAACTATCCCTTGTCAAATGATAGGGCGGATAACTTCTGACACTTTTTGGCTGAACTATCCCTTGTCAAAAAGAAGAATAAAAGATAAGAATCACTTTTACTCTAGGCAATGGAAGCCGGCTGTCGAAGGGTGTGTCTAAACACGCATTTATTGTACCAGCCCTGCGTGTGTGTGTGTGTGTGACGTACACACACACACACACACACACACACTTACTTTGCAGTGATACCAGCTCTGTGAAGTGGAGTTTCTTATATACCTCAAGCACAGTCAGCTGGAAGGTAAACAGACTGCTGATTGAAATGCCCTTTGCCTTGAGGGCCACAAGTTAACGCCTCTTAGCTTCTCACGCACACCCGACTCAACTTGCATTCCCCAGAACCATATCTTCAGAAGTCACATCACACGCTGAATGAGATTCCAGCTCTAAGAATCAAAGACGGCAGGTGTGACCTGCTAAAGACTTGCACTTGAAATTCCAGAAAGAAAATGTTGATTTTAATCACACCATTGCTAGTAAATATTTAAAAAATAATCCACCATGTTCTTCTTTCTCTGAAAATATTTAACAGACCCTCCTTCATTCGAGGGCTGGGGGGAGTTATTATTGAAAGATAATTTGAAAATATTCATCCACTAGTATTGTTCAACTAACTAACTTATGGCTTGCATCTTCAGATTTAAATTAGTGCTGTCAAATCGATTAATCACGATTAATCGCATCCAAAATAAAAGTCTGTGTTTACATAATATATGTGTGTACTGTCACTGTGTTTATTATTATGTATATATCAATACACACACACATTCATGTGTATATATTTAAGAAATATTTGCCAGTACTGTATATATATTTATACACTGTAAAAAAAATGGTTTGATCAAGGAGTTATATCTACCGGTACATACATTTTTTGCATTTCATTAATTCATCATAATAAGTTAAGCAGTTTTCAACTCTTTTTTTACAATATATACAAGAATCAACTCCTTTTTTAAGACAGTTTAATGAAATTTTAGTTGAATTTTAGTTGATTATACTTAAATTTAAGGCAGCAACTTTTAACTGTGTATAATTTATATTAGGCCTATGTATAAACATTTGATATCTAAAAAATAATATATACAAGAATGTGTGTGTATTTATACATAATTATACACAGAACAAGTATGTATATCATGTAAACACAAACTTTTATTTTGGATGCGATTAATCGCGATTAATTGATTTGACAGCACTGATTTAAAGAGCAATAGTCCGTCAAAATATCAAGTAACAATAAGGATGTTTGCAATCATTCCCAAGTCTACCGCTCATACCGCTTTACCACCATCTTTGACTTACACTTTGCTTCAAACAAGTAGGGGAGTAGTAGTTTAAGACACCCGAAAATAACAAATAAATACATTAGGTATGTGCATTGTGTACAGGATGATGTTGCACCATCCAGTGTTGGTAAAATAATTGAAAAAAGAAGGTAAAGAGGCCATTTTGCCCAATTATTGAGTTAAGATGATCCCGGGGTAGGCTACAGTAAACGTGTCCCAACTATAATAATATTTTTTACACAATAGGCTGTTTTTATATATATATATATATATATATATATATATATATATATATATATATATATATATATATATATATATATATATATATATATATATACAGGCACGTGCAGAGGGGGGGGCTTTGGGTGCTCGAGCCCCTGCCCTTTTTCAAAATGAATCAAAAGTGCCCCTCTCAGACAAATATCAATGATAATATCGTGGTCAATAAAACTAAATAAATGTGATTATTATAACATGACAATGCATACAATAGTAACGAAAGGCTCAAAAGTCGGACAATTTCTGTTGAGGCGTTGCCATAACGCGTTGCTATGGGTCGCGTGCGTTTTGATTGACAGCTGATTTTCCACTGTTCGGAAGCGGCTCTCGAGCCAAATATGGTCCTTTCAGAGAGTGTGTGGCCTCGCGGGAAAAAAGTAAACCAATATTTTTTTTTTCATCCATAATCAGAGCTAATGTGTTGATTTAATTAAAAATCTATATATTAGCTATATATATTTTAAAGTATTACACAATTCACCAATGCTCGTTTGTCATGTATATACACCAACCAATCGTGATCTGGCAAACAAGTTCAAATTCCATTGGGTGATGTGAAACAGTAATTTTCTGTTCTTATTCATAAATCGGTTGAAAATTACATGGACAGACGAACTAACGTTTGTGGAACAATTTCCTGCGGTTTGTCTCATTTTATAAATTGCATCACTGACAAAATGGATTTTAACTGACAACAAACAAATCCCTGCACAAAACCACAGCAGCAAAAGTCGCATTAATGGTAAGTAGTGTTAAATTCACTTGTATTTATGTATATTGATACACCGCTTACTATTTCATGACACTATCAAAGTTAACAAAACCCAAGTGCCAGCGGCTCCTACAGGCCTATTATGTGAAGTGTAAGCTGGCAAAATGGTTACATGAAAGGACTTTATTATATTACCATTTTTTAATATTATGCAGCATTATGAAAGAAGTCTCTTATGTTCATCAAGCCTGCATTTATTTGATAAAAAACAGCAATATTGCGAAATATATTAAAATAATGGTTTTCATTTTAAAATAATTTAAAATATAATTTATTCCTGTGATCACAGCTGGATTTTCAGCATCATTACTCCACTCTTCAGTGTCACATGATCATTCAGGAATCATTCTAATATGAGGATTTAATGTCAATGATGGAAACTGTGATACTCTTTTCAAGATTCTCTGATTAATAAAAAGTTAAAAAGAATACAATGTAATAATATTTCACAATATTAGGCTACTGTTTTTTCTGTATTTTTGATTAAATAAATGCAGGCTTGATGAGCATAAGGATATATATACATACATATATATACATACATACATACATATATATATATAATGTGTATTAGATTAGATTCAACTGTATTGTCATTACACAAGTACAGGTACAAGGCAACGAAATGCAGTAAGAGGCTGGTTCGCACGAACAGGGACGAACAGGGTATATATATATATATATATATATATATATATATATATATATATATATATATATATATATATATATATATATATATATATATATATATATATATATATATATATATATATATATATATATATATATATATATATATATATTTACATATTGCCCCTTTTTTACATTTGAGCCCCTGCCCCTGACGAACTCTCTGCACGGCCCTGTATATATATATATATATATATATATATATATATATATATATATATATATATATTAGGAGGACTGGGGAAATTAACGCGTTAACGCGGGCGATTAATTTTTTCAGCTTAACGCATTAAAAATATTTAACGCAAATAACGCAGTGTCAGTTTTTATATCCATTTTTGCCTTGCATTACATGATCACGCTTCTATTCATGTAAACGCTTCCAAGTGCGACAAAACACAAGAAGAGAACGTGCTGTATGTCAATGTCCTGTGTGTGTGTGTGTGTGTGTGTGTGTGTGTGTGTGTGTGTGTGTGTGTGTGTGTGTGTGTGTGTGTGTGTGTGTGTGTCAATGTCCGGTCTGTGTGGCTGCGTCTCATGTCAGCTAATCGAGGTACACCGACACTCTGACACACACACACACACACACACACACACAGACAGACAGCGTCAGTCTCCTGCTCACATCGAGTTCTCTTTTGCTCTTGAACAAGCAATAATGACATAAGAATTTTGAGTATTCTCATATTAGGAGTCTTAAATTAGTTAAATAACATCTTAAATTAACTTAAAGAGTTGTGAGGAAATGAGATGTGCGGGACAGCGCGTGAGATCCGCGTCTGCGTATGTGTGTGTTCGTTAGCGGCCGTTCTTAAAGTGACAGGAGCACTGATGATGCCTGTCATTAATGTTCATCAAAGAACAACGGGAACAGAGAAAATTGTAGCTTTAATGATGATTCATCTATATTTAATTTATTATTTATGCATTAAGAATGGTGTTTGATAATTATTACATTTCTGTATATGTCTAACAGGGAAGGCCACAGGTAAAAATAACATTTATTATAATGGGTTTATGTAAAGATTGTTTTAAGTTAACTTAAATTAAAAGTTGTTTTTTTAAATTCTAATAAATGTTGAAATTGGGAGCTTTCAGTTATACTGTAATGGAAAGTCATTAATGTTTCATAGAGACATTAGTATCAGTGATACTGGCCTTCATTCATAAAAATATGCCATGAACACATATTTAAAATATACTGTCTTTAAATTGTTTCGACATTAATTTAGAGAGTAACTGAAATTATTTCAATATCAAAATATTAAAAACTTAAAATATTAAAAACTTGCGATTAATTACAATAATTTTTTTTTCATCGATTCCCAGCACTAATATTAATATATATATATATATATATATATATATATATATATATATATATATATATATATATATATATATATATATATATATATATATATATATATATATATATATATATATATATATATATATATATATATATATATATATATTCAAAATTATGCATTGCATTATCAATTTAGTTCACTCGAATGTAAGAAACTAAAAAAATATAGCAACTTATTACTACCCTGTAATATGAAAGCCATTTGCGTGATATTTAAATCAACTATTTATCTACACTCTAAAAAAAAGGTTCTATATGGCACCAAAAATGGTTCTTGGCTCATAATCATAGGGGAACCTTTTTAAGTGCCAATTTTGGTGCTTCAGTGGTTTTTCAGCGGTTCTTCACTGGTTCTTTGTCTAAGGTGCTATATAGCACCGCTACCATATAGCCTACAGAACATGTTAAGATATGGTACAATATAGCACGAAAAGTGGTTCCTCTATGATTACGACGAAGAACCTTTTTTTTTTTTTTAGAGTGTAGCCTATTTATGTATGAGGTCAGATCAAAATGTAAGAACAATTTATGCAGAAATCCAAATGAAAGGGGGACATAATTTTTCCTGCAACTGTATGTTGTTCAACATGTAATACAGAGTCTAGGACACATTTTGGCGTACATTTGGCACTTGGGACTGAAATAAACCGGCAAGGTTTCTCTCGCCAAACAGGAACAACGTTGCCTGCCGTCTCTTCTATTCCTTTGATGCCATCGTGAGGCCACATCACACATTACAACAAGCTACATGTCTAATGTGATATAGGTTTGAAGGGGAACTCATACTTATAACGGTTTATAATAATCAAAAGCTTGTTAAAACAGTACATCATATCAGTTTACTGTCGATTTTCTGCACAAAAAAATTATACTGTAAGCACATTAGCCTGAATATTGAAAATGTAAATAATAATGAATAAAACTAGACCTATTAATGATCATAAAAATACAATAAATGTTTATAAAGCTATACATATCACACTAATGAAGAGGAAAAGCTGGACTGCCGAATTTATCGTCACATACGTGAAAAGAAATTATATGATCCTATCTTATCAAATGGATGCTAAAGAATTGTAAATATGTTCAACAGCTGTATAGTATTGGAATTTAAAATGTATAAAATCGTTTTCCAATATTAATAGTGTATTTTCATCAATCATTATAGATCAGACATTTGCCGTTTAATTGCTTGGAAAAAGTACTGAAATGTTTTATTTTTTGGATTATTTATTTTTCTTTTAACATTTTTAAGCATGTGTCTGTGTGTAAACAAGCACAATAATGATTCATCACAATATTAATAAAATATTTAAGAACCATTTATTGACAATTTAATCAACCAAAAATAAGAAAATGTAAATATGTTAGTTCAACAGCTGTAAAGTATATACGTTTGTATTTTAAAATGTATAAAATCGTTTTCTAATATTCATAGTGTATTTTCATCAATCCTTATCAGATATTTGTCCTTTAATAGCTTGGAAAAAGTACTGATTTTTTTTTTTTTTTTATCTCTTTGAACATTTACCAGCATGTGTCTGTGTGTAAACAAGCAAAATAATCATTCATCACAATATTCATAAAATATTTAAGAATCATTTATTGACATTTGAATCAACAAAAAATAAGAATTACTGCACAATATAATTTGTATTTATTAATCAAGTGTTGGTAGATTCTGAAACACATTAGAACCTGCAGAAATAAATGCATTCAGATTTGCTACGCTTGTCTGTTTTCAGAAGCACAGTATCCTACTGTAGTAATGTGCACCTGTTCAAATAGGTTGAAATCATTCAAATTCTTCTGAATTTTAAAGTCCTGTAGCAAATGACAGTGATTGTTTTCCGCAAACCTGCATAAAAACAATCTGTATCTCATACCGATTACACATTAATTCTAAAAAAAAAGCACATATTTTAAAGCACAATGTTAATGAGAATAAAACAAAAGGGCAAAATAAAAATTTTACATATTGTCATAATGCACAAAAGCATTCATTTCTTATTTTGGGTCATGCAATAAATTGTAACCCAACATGCTTTTCAATGTATTAGACATGCATTCCATACCTGAGCCGAAAAATCAGTCATTAATATGCTATAAACCTTAGTTTATAATATATTTTAAAGCAATTGAAATATCATTGCAAAAAGCTCTCCTGTATTCTAAATATAATTACATGAGATATTTCACAAAGAAAGGAGAAACGTAAGGAAATACATGAAATCATAAAGCAAAAAGTAGTGACATTTTACATTGCAGTGCTTTGCATTATTACAATAGTAAAAATGTTGTCCGTGTCGCTACATTATTACAATTTCTCATTATTGTGCTGTTGAGTTAAGCATGACATTTCATGATAAATAAAGAACGGAGCAAGCCTGTACAGAATACCTTATTTTGTACACTAAAACAAGTCAGTAGGGTTAAAGAAATGTAATGTCCCATGTGAAATTCAGTCAGATCTTGATGGGCAGCTTTTCATTAAATATAATCGCTGTAAATGTAGAGACCAAGCTAGGCTATCATCACAGTGCTTCAGATATTATGCTCTCAGTTTCACGAAACCATGCGGCTTTCGCTTTGGAAAAACAAAACCATTTTAATACATGAGCTCTTGTTTTTTGTTTTTTTTTGAGGTTCACTAACTATTCGGAGCATAAAAACATGCTGTCAGAGCCTGGTATAAGTGAAATGCTGGTAAGAGACGGTTTAGGCACTGGAATCCTCTTTTAAGCGCTGACTGCGAGCCTTGTAGACTTCAATCAGGAGATCTTTCACATACTGAATCTCTCTCTCTACAGATTCTGCTTTGTCCCGAAGTTCTCTGTTCCGCCCTTCCAAACCATGGAGCTCCTCCTCCAAACAGTCCTGCTCCGCCCTCTTACGCTGACGGTACCTATTGTTTTTTTTTGGCAACATTTGTGGAATAAAATAGCATGGTTCAGCTCTTCTGCTCGTATGATCCCAAACAAAAACATGCTTTCTTAATTGAGTTTTCATTTGACTAAGGAGACATGCATGGGTGGTTGGGAACCCCTTGACTAACTAACCAAGGCGACTACTTTCATTTGTCCCCATGAAACACAGATACAAAAAAGAAGAAAAAAAAGGCTACGGTACCTGTGGGCAGCAGACTTGTTCTGGTCTCTCTTCTTCTGCTTGCGTTCTCCGTGGTTTCTCTCAGAGGAACCTACTTTAACATCTGGTTTAAACACACACTGACTTTCCCGTGACCTTTGCAGCGGTTTCTGGACGGGCAACTCCAAAGAGGACCCAACACTGTCACCGGACAGACATTCAAAGCTTTGATCCCCAAGGCATTCGTGGTGCAAGTAGTCATTATTCTGGATATCAACAGCCCCAGTTCTGATTGGCTGATCGATTTCATTCATGTAGCCGTGATATGGCTCTAAATTGGCAGCGATCTGATGGAAGTAACACTCGGCTACTTCGGATTGTTTATATGGCGGACAGCTCTCGTTCTCGGCGCACTGCAAAACCGGCATGGCAATCCCGTCGTGGCCGAGCATCTTCATCCCGTGGCTCTGGCCCTCTCTCCTGTGGTGGGGCTCCAGGGACCCACCGAGATCGTAACTTCTCATCATCTCCGCTCGGTAAAACACGTCTTCCGTGAAGCAACTTTTTTCTTCTTCCTTCAACAGTATAGCACATTCTCGAACCTTCTTTGCACCGGCGTGGTTCTTTGCGAAGGGTTTGTCGACAGAGCACTGGTCAAAAGCCAAGTCTGAGTAACCTGAATGAGTCCCTTTGAAAGTCCACGTTTCTTTCTCAAACACCTCCACATCTTTACATCCGTTTGCTGATATTCTTTGGCTATTGCAGTGTGTCCGAATGTAGCTGTAGGGGCCGGGTCTAGACATTTTCGGTCGGCTCATAGAGCCCCCACAGAAGCCTCGTAGGTCAAGCTCTCCAGTCGCCAGGGACACCAGCCTGGGATTCGTTTCAGGTTGGTTTGCATTGTACGAAGCGCAGGGCAACTGATAGTATGACTGGGTGGCCATAGCTTGTAGGCTTTTGTCACATTTTTGCCATTTTTCCAATTTCATAGGCGTTGATTCATACAGGTAATAATCCTCCAATTGAGCCAGTTCTTCTTTAAGAAGAGTGGTCATAACCTCCAAGTCGGAGGGCATTTGGACGTCATGCTCCAGAGGTGAGGGTGGGATTGAGGAACCAGGAGAGGATTCCGTGGAAGTTGAGTTTGGGTAAGCGTCAAAAGTTTTTGTCATCCAATCTGTTGAGAAAAACAATTCAGCATTATATCAACATACAGATATCAACATATGCATGGATTCAAATATAACACTGAACTATGAAAATGGATATATTATCCTGTTAAACAATACATGCAAGTAAAAAAAAAAAGAAAAAAAAAAAAGATGAAACGATGTGGATCACCAAAATATTTGCTTTACTTACTGTACGCCATTAACACACACGCTGCAGTGCGGTTCCCACCAACAATCGGACAAAATAAAAGTGTCGTACTGCTTACCAATTTAGTCCTACGTCTGAGCAGACTCCTCCCTCCGCCTATGATTGGCCTTCGTTAGCCAGTAGGAAAGAGGGAGCTCTTAAGCCGGCTGTGCAAATGAGGGGAGTCTTCCTGGGAATAATATATGCCGCCACAATTTGCTGTTTTTCGATTGTAATGGTGAATTGCGTACAACGCATGAGAATCGAAGAAATGCCTCATACAGGAAAGAGATGTGAAAAACTGAAACCTATATTAAAATACGAAAAAAAAGAAAACGCACTTGTTAATTCAGATTTTCAAGTGTTAAAAATGTTAATACAATCAGTACAAACTCAAAAACTTCATTTTCCCCCAAATATAAGATGCACAGTTTCACAGAGTATCACGAAAATTAATAATTACAAAATGTTTCTTAATACTAATATAAAAAATATTAGGCTACTAATATTAAAAACCTGAATACCTGAAGTTAAAATTGACTGAATTGATAAGATAGAGTGCACTATTTTCTAATAATGTAAATAATAAAAATCTAAAAATAATGATTATGACCTTTTGCTAGAGCTCATTTAGTATGCTGTAATATGATGCCTCTAGTCAAGTTCAATGCCAAATGTGAAACAGAGGCTAAAGTAAAGTCTTAAAAATATTAATTTCAAAAAGGATTTTTTTTCCAGTTTAAAATTCAGATGCATGTTTATACTCTATAAATATTAATTAAACTTAATTAAAAAAATATAAAAGATACAGTTTTTTATAAATCCACTAAGAAAAATCAAAAGTGCCTGAAAATAGAGCCTTACACTATATTGTTCGAAAAGAAGCTTGTGAGCAGTACAGAAAATCGATAAAAAGGTAAGTTAAGCAATTTCTGCTTTTTACATGCACTTTCAAACAAAGCTATAACAAATGTCACGATGAAACCCCATCTCTATAGATTTCTGCAGGTTATTCCCTAGTTCAGAAACTCTGAAAACTAGTTAAACTGAGATATACACTGTCACAGGAAGTTGTAGCTCATATAAAAGTCTGAATGGAAGTTGACACTTACTCCATCGTGCTGAGGTGGTCAGGTCTGAAGAGCTTCTGTAAGCGCAGTAAATCGCAGTGGAGGAGCTCACGTTTTCAATTTAACAGAACATTGTCTCACTCTTCTTCATTTGATGTCGAGACTGATCGGTTACACGATAAATCGTTCAAAAGTTTTGGAGAACAGAGGAGTATCACGTCAAACCAAACAGTAACCGCATCACACGAGCTCGTATCCATCCGCCGCCTCGCCCCACAGCTCAGAGTCCAATTCAACGGGACAAGTTCAATCCGAACTTCACCCTTGAGTCCACATCCCAGTCAGTAGAGCTATGTGATTTCCCGCTTGATCTCGAGTAAAGTTGTCCGCAAACGCGTTTTATACGTGCACTTCCTTTTGAAATGTAGAGGGTAAGTAAATCCTAATGATTATTAAAGTGGGTCCAGTTGGACTAAACCAGACTGGATGTATATCTAAGCACAAAATCTAAGCACAGAGACCCCTGTAAAGCACTATTTAACCACATGCGACGGGGAAGGACACTATATTACACTATGGAGATGTAACTCTTGTTGCAGCCCTGTTGCATCAGACCTGCTGGAATGTTGCCCGAGTTGAAACTTTGTTGCCACATTTGTCCTGATCCGTTTATGCTTTGGACATGTATAATGAGGTTTCATCTTTAAGACCATTGTTTGCAAAAGAGAGAGAAAAAAAAAAAAAAGAGTCAAGACTTTTGCTGTAAAAACACTCATTAGCTTATTTTGGTTTGCACCACACTTCCGTTTCTGTATAACGGAGACCGGGGCAAGTTGTCACAAATGCTGTATCTCAGTAACAACAGGGTTTTGAGTCAGAAGTCCAATTACACGATTGTATGTGTTGCTCTTGCTGTGGTTTTGTATGTTGGTTTCAAACATCAAAGCGGTCTTAGATTGTGTGTGTGTGTACATGTTTTTTTTTTTCTTCTTTTTTATCCCTGCGGGGACTTAAACCTGAATGCACACAGACTCATGGGGACTTGTGTCACCGTGGGGACCTAAATAGAAAACAAGCTTATAAATCATACAGAAAGTTGCAGAAAGTTTTGTGTGACGGGTAGGGTTAATGTAAATATACAGTTTGTACAGTATAAAAACCTTATTGAGAGTCCCCACAAATATAGTAAACCAGATTCGTGTGTGTGTGTGTGTGTGTGTGTGTGTGTGTGTGTGTGTGTGTGTGGAGGAATTCTGTCCTCCAAAACTAAAATTATTATATCATTATATGTATACTGATGGATATAAATTCAGACAGGTGTCAACTATAAAATGAAGGCAGATTTTAACTGAACTGTTAACTGAGGGTGTAAGGTTAGGGCAAGTTTTCACATTTATTTTAGATGGATAGGCTATATATGTTGGGGTTAGTGAGATTTACATTTAAAAATAAATAAATAAATGTTTATTCAGCAAGGATGCATTAAATTGAACAAAGTGACAGTAAAGACATTTGTACATTGATAAAAAAATATATATATTTCTAATTCAAATAAATGCTGTTCGTTGATCATTATCAGAGAATCCTGAAAAAAAAAATATTAAGCATAACTGTTTTCAAAATTTAGAAGAATTGTCACAGCAGCAAATTAGCATATTCAAATGATTTCTGAAGGATCATGTGACACTGAAGACTGGTGTAATGATGCTGAAAATTCAGCTTTGCCACCACAGGAATAAATTACATTTTAAAAGTTATTCAAATAGAAAACAGTTCTTCAAAAGTGTAATAATATTTCACAATATGACTCTTTTATTTTGTCAAATATAGGCAGATTTGGGCTGCATAAGAGACTTACTAACCCTAACCTTTTGAATGGATATGCTCCTTGAAAAAAAAAATTTATAATAATTGCATAATTGTTTTACTGCACATTTGACTGAAAATCTTCTTATAGGCGGTTTAATAGCAGGTTTCAATGTGACAACATGTGTTCAATAAACTGTATCTTTTTTCTTAGCCATTAATGGTGGAAAGCTGTTTTTACGACTGTGAGGTTTGTGTCTATATAGAAATAAACCTTAAGAAATATTCACTGTAGTGAAAAGTGTGACTAGCCCCATTCTCCTTAGTTCATTTCCACTGTCACAGAATCCAAAAAGTAGAAAATACAAAATAATGCAAATTATTTTAACATTTTTAAATACAATTTTAAAAATGGAATAAATTGATAGTGGAATTCGGATGCATCTATATAATTTAGTTTAGCTAATCTTTTTAAATTGTGAAAAAATGTAGAATTTCTAAAGCATGAATTTTTAGATCACATATCTGATATTTCAGTTTGACTCCATTGCCTTAAAACTCTGATCCGACCTCATGCTTGGATTCATTGCACACTTCTCGCTGTGTGAAACTAATAAAACTGATTGAACCTCGTCTTCTCCTGTTGCCAAGTCAAAATGAATACTGCTCTCTCTGTCTGCATTTCTCACCCTGTTACCAGGGTCTTATAGGTTTTTTGATCTTCTTCAACTTTACTATATTATATATGTTTTTTATTGCAATCTGTATGCACACAAGACTCTCAAAACAAATATTTCCTGAGTGCATCATGTCTCTGGATAAAGTTTATTAGAATGTCCTATATGCTCATGTAGAATATGTATATTGTAAAATATACATTCTATAATCGTGTGTTTTTTGAAAGGGAACAAGGTCATTTTTTGGATTCTGAGTGCCCACATCTATCAATGACACTCCACTGCAGAATAGTGCCTTTCACATTTGTCAGAGGAAAATCTTTTTATGTTTTATTTTTTAGCAACTTTTCCCATTTCTTTTTTTTTTTTATTTCATTCTTTGTGATTTGTCATCATAACAACATTTGCAGTAAGAATAACTGTTTTGTGATATCCATCCTTGCTTCGCTGCCATGAAGACTCTGGTACATTGATAAAGGTTACACCATAATTTCATCACCAGCTTGCAAAGAATCCTGCCCCCATTAATGTTTTATGTTCTATCTGGGGTAACATTAGAAATGCACACATGGGTTGTAAGGAATTCTGTTGCTAAGGTGCCAGTTATACTCTTACATCTGTAATTAGTGGGAAATTATGATAATTTTTCTCTTTTTAAAATAGCGTTTAAATGAGAGAATAGCTATATCAAGGCAATCAGTCTGTGAGATTGAGACCTGAAAGTGCTGCGGGAGTGTGGTCTTTACTGTATTTTGAAGGGTTTGATTAGAAAATATGGGGTTTAAAATAAAAATATTTTGCCCATCGCTGTTTACAGTGAACACACACGCGCACACACACACACAAATCACAAATCTTCTGCATGAGAAAGATGAATGATTTTATTTCATCAGATCAGACAACTGCCAACTCACTATTTTATTTAGTGTGGACAGACACAGGAGTCTGACTTTGTACAGATAAAATAGGGGAGACCGGGGATAGTTGTAACATTTTTGACATTTCTGTCTCTTCCTTGGAGTTGTTTTAAGCCAGTGCGTTTAAAATGTGATTAAAACTGGTTACAAGTGTCAGCTATTAAATGACATAGCTTTTATCTTTGCAGCACAAACAGAAAATGTGTGGTTTCGATTCAAACACGAGGAGAGAAATGTTACAATCCACTCCATAGTCCAGGTTAGTTGAAATCAGTTTTGAAAGCTTTTTATTCATCACAGACTTTTAAACATAATTGGTGTGTGTGCATGTGTGTAAAAAAAAAAAGCTAATTTTACATCCCTCAATTTGTCATTCTCTTCCAAGACCTAGGCCAGGGGTGTCCAATCCTGCTCCTAAAGGGCCACCATCCTACAGAATTCAGCCACAACCCCCCAACTACACACCTGAACCAGCTAATCAAGGTCTACTAGACATACTAGAAACGTCCAGATTGGAGGACTGCAGGACTGCAGGACAGTGACCCTCCAGGACCGAGTTTGGGTACTCATTAACATGATTCATTTATGTTACAACTAACCCAGAGTCTTGCCTTGAACTGGCTCACCTAACAGCCAAAACATTAGAACTCACAACTTGCATGAAAAATGTCTACACAGACACACAATAAACCTAATTTAACTTTGAGTTTAACTACAAAGCAGGAATTGTCATAATACTGTCACATGCCTGTCCTGTCTTGTGTAGCACATGTGGTGGTTTGTTATTTTCCGTCCTTGTCTAGTTCCCACCCTCCTTGTTATCATCTTATTGGTTTAATTTGCCCCACCTGTTCCCTCGTTACCTGCTTTATTTGTCCCCTTTATAAGTTCCTTTGTGTTTGCAGTCCTGGTCGGTTCATTGTGATGTCTACGTGTTCCTTTCCCTGTGTTCCCGGTTTGAGTTTTGTTATTTCTTAGTTGTATGTTTTCCCCCTCGTGGGTTTTTGTTTGTATTTATGTTTATATTATATTAAATTTCATGTCCCTTCCTGCAATTGAGTCCTCACCTCAGTTTCCTCAGTCATCCCGTGACAGAATGAACCGACCCACAAGAGGACTCAGCAGAAGATGAAGACCTTCCTTTTCCCATCTCCCTACCCCTCTGCTGCACAGACCGCAGGACAACGGAGCAAACTCCTTTCCCTTCGGCAGGAGAAGGCCAGCGTGAGGGAGTTTGCTTACCGGTTTGTCTTCGCAGCAGAGGGGCTCAACATCAGTGACACGGAGCGTAAGGACATTTTTAACAATGGCCTGAAGGAGCCTGTCAGCGCTTGGGAGATGGGAATGCTGGGGATTTTATCATTCTGGCAGTTTGTGGGGTTTGTATACAATCGGGGTGATGGAGAAGAGTTCCATAAGGGTGGACTTCCACCTCTTGGTCCTCCCCCACTTATCCTCACAGACTGCCAGGTCCCCAGTCCTCCGATGACCCCTTCGGGGAGAGGGAGGAGGAAGAACGTAGTCGCTATATCGGCCACTCACCCAGTTCCGGGGGTCCCGGTTCCGATGGACCCAGTTCCGGTGGTCCGTGTTCCGGTGGTCCCTGTTCCGGTGGTCCCTGTTCCGGTGGACTCGGTGCCGGTGGTCTCTAAGCGGAGGAGGAGAAGGAAGGCTCCCTCCGTGACGGCTCCGGGGGTCTCAGTTCCGGTGGTCCCTGTGCCGGTGGTCCCTGTTCCGGTGGTCCCTGTCCCGGTGGAGCGTGTCCCGGTGGATCGTGTCCCGGTGGTCCCTGTCCCGGTGGTCCCTGTTCCGGTGGTCCCTGTTCCGGTGGTCCCTGTTCCGGTGGATCGTGTTCCGGTGGTCCGTGTTCCGGTGATCCCTGTTCCGGTGATCCCTGTTCCGGTGGATCGTGTTCCGGTGGATCGTGTTCCGGTGGTTCCTGTTCCGGTGGTCCCTGTTCCGGTGGTCCCTGTTCCGGTGGTCCGTGTTCCGGTGATCCCTGTTCCGGTGATCCCTGTTCCGGTGGATCGTGTTCCGGTGGTCCCTGCTCCGGTGGTCCCTGCTCCGGTGGACCCTGCTCCGGTGGACCCTGCTCCGGTGGACCCTGCTCCGGTGGTCCCTGCTCTGGTGGTCCCGAGTCCTGACACAGCCTGGAGGGCTGTGATGGGGTTCTTCATGGCGGCAGTCCTGCGTGCCTGGGAGGAGCACAGGGTTTCCCCTGGTGTGGTCCCAGTTCCGGTGGACCCTGTTCCGGTGGACCCTGTTCCGGTGGACCCTGTTCCGGTGGACCCTGTTCCGGTGGACCCAGTGCCGGTGATTCCTGCTCCGGTGGACCCTGCTCCGGTGGACCCTGCTCCGGTGGTCCCTGCTCCGGTGGTCCCGAGTCCTGACACAGCCTGGAGGGCTGTGATGGGGTTTTTCATGGCGGCAGTCCTGCGTGCCTGGGAGGAGCACAGGGTTTCCCCTGGCGTGGTCCCAGTTCCGGTGGATCCTGTTCCGGTGGACCCTGTTCCGGTGGACCCTGTTCCGGTGGACCCAGTGCCGGTGGACCCAGTGCCGGTGGACCCAGTGCCGGTGGTCCCTGCTCCGGTGGTCCCTGCTCCGGCGGACCCAGTTCCGGTGGACCCAAGGCCAGAGACCATCCCGGCGGTTCCTGCCGTGTCCGGGCCTCCCGAACTCTGCGGGCCGCCCTGGCCTGCCGAACTCTGCGGGCCGCCCTGGCCTGCCGAACTCTAAGGGCCGCCCTGGCCTCCCGAACTCTAAGGGCCGCCCTGGCCTCCCGAACTCTGCGCGCCGCCCTGGCCTCCCGAACTCTGCGCGCCGCCCTGGCCTCCCGAACTCTGCGCGCCGCCCTGGCCTCTCGAACTCTGCGCGCCGCCCTCCCGAACTCTGCGCGCCGCCCTGGCCTCCCGAACTCTGCAGGCCGCCCTGGCCTCTCGAACTCTGCGCGCCGCCCTCCCGAACTCTGCGTGCCGCCCTGGCCTCCCGAACTCTGCAGGCCGTCCCGGCCGCCTGAGCTCCGCGGGCCGCCTGAACTCCGCGGGCCGCCCCGGTCGCCTGAACTCCGCGGGCCACCCTGGCCGCCTGAACTCTGCAGGCCGTCCCGGCCGCCTGAACTTTTTGTTTCCCCCTTCCCTCTCTGGTCTGTCTTCCCCGCCCCGCCCTGGTCTGTCCCTCCCGCCCCGCCCTGGTTTGTCCCTCCCGCCCCGCCCTGGTTTGTCCCTCCCGTCCCGCCCTGGTCTGTCCCTCCCGTCCCGCCCTGCTCTGTCCCTCCCGTCCCGCCCTGGTCTGTCCCTCCCGTCCCGCCCTGGTCTGTCCCTCCCGCTCCGCCCTGGTTTGTCCTCCCGGTCCCGGTCCCGCCCTGTTCTGGTGGAGCGTCTGGTAGCCGCTCCTTAAGGAGGGGGTAATGTCACATGCCTGTCCTGTCTTGTGTAGCACATGTGGTGGTTTGTTATTTTCCGTCCTTGTCTAGTTCCCACCCTCCTTGTTATCATCTTATTGGTTTAATTTGCCCCACCTGTTCCCTCGTTACCTGCTTTATTTGTCCCCTTTATAAGTTCCTTTGTGTTTGCAGTCCTGGTCGGTTCATTGTGATGTCTACGTGTTCCTTTCCCTGTGTTCCCGGTTTGAGTTTTGTTATTTCTTAGTTGTATGTTTTCCCCCTCGTGGGTTTTTGTTTGTATTTATGTTTATATTATATTAAATTTCATGTCCCTTCCTGCAATTGAGTCCTCACCTCAGTTTCCTCAGTCATCCCGTGACAAATACAAATAAAAGTTACTTTCTTACATTTTTTGATGTGTCTGCCACAGGGCTCTACTTTCTCACATGTGGAGTAAGGACTAAACAGAGCATGTGTGAAGTGAGTCAGGGAATTTGTAACTTGTTCCTGATTGGAGAAATCTGAAATGTTACAATTAACCCGTGTTACAACCATCCCCGGTCTCCCCCTATACCATATACCAAACCATATGAGTGGCTGAAAAATGTCACCAGAATGTTTATTTTTTTCATTTAAAACTGACATTTGAATAACACTTAGTTGCCACTGGATGGAGGCATTTTACAGACATCCTCCTTTTGAATTACTAAAGTGCATATAGTACAATTATGTTAAGTATAATTATGTTGTGTTCCATAATTACTGTAAATCAGGAAATGCGAGTGTGTCATGTGTTCTCAAACACATGTATTTTTTTCCCTATACTCATACTCTTTTACAATCATTTACTGTACTTATTATTTCATTTGAATTAGAGATAAACACTGTAAACCCGAATAAGTCGGACTAACTAAAAAAAATCGAGGTAATCACTACACATCAAATTTTTGGAGTTATGATGTTCACAATTTTAAGTAAGCAGAACTATCCATTTTTGAGTTTGTAGTCATGCATGTTAATTGCTCCTAACTTGAAGTTTTCAGTTAGCTAACTCGTACATTTTGATAGCAATTAAAGGTGGGGTAGGTAAGTCTGATCTAAAACACTTTTGTCCAAATTTGTTTAAACTGTCTTTATATGTCAATACATAATTAAAATTTAAGTACTCTGAAAAAGAGAGTATAAAAATCGAGTGACTCTAGACTTTTTAATCTGCAATAAACACTGCTCATTATTTTCGTTCGGGCCGAATCAAGTGATTGGCTTGGGCGACTGTCACTCTCTCTCGCTACCATGGCTACCGCCACTTTTGCTCCAGGATCTGCCCACATGCGCGCGCTCCAGTGTTGCCAAGTCGGGCTACTTCAAAAACTGTTGCCGCGGGCTGTTTTTCATCTCCGCGGGTTGAAGCGACCCCAATTATGTGATGTTTTGGCAGCCCTACCAAAAAGACACATATTTTACCCCCCAAATGCGATTTTTACTGGAGAAACACGATCGGGCTTGTTTTGGGCTAGTTTTGAGTAGCAATTGGGCGGATTTTGTTGTGAAAACCTGGCAACCCTGGCGCACCCGTTTGAGTTCAAGAGGCTGTATTTCTGCTGGACAGGTAATCTTTCATTTTGATTATACATTTTTTTGGTTTATGTTTTCATGAAGCATGTCTCACTAGCACACGTAGCTGCCTAATATAGCTAACATAACATTACTTAGCATAAAGTTACAATGTTATACTCTTAGCGAGCCATTATTAGAGATGATAAATACTCAATATGCTTAGCTCAAGTTGATCGCTGTCGTGTTGAATTTCGCAAAATTTAACTTTAGATAACAAAATGCATGTGTAAAAGCTAGTACACCGCATCCAGGAACTTTTTTTAGAACTAAGTTAGCTTTAGCTACTACCCTCTGTCTAAACTCTTTTACCATGTTCACCGGGAACTTTACCTGCACGTTTATTTCGGCCCTTGGTTTGTTTTTATATACTCTACCAATGTTTACATCTTGTATCTGTGTGTGTCATAGACACTGTGTTGTGTGTGTATTTTAAACTTTACCAGTAACGTTATTCTAGCTTGAGAGTGAGTACTAAAAGACATCTCATTTGTTTATATTCATAATGATAAAGTTAGATTTTTTTATTACATGTGATTCTGACATGATGTCACTACATGCACTCCGCTCCTTCTTCTCCGCTCGTCTCAGGTAAATAATGCATCTTCCTCCAGCTGAGCTGAGCGGTCGGCGTGGCGCGTTCATGTGTTTTGGGGGCGTGGCTTTGGAAAGAGCTCAGAAGGGAGAAGGTGGAGTGAATGGAAATAATGAGCTGTCTTTAAAACAGTCGTGAGAGGTCTACAGACACTCAATTTTCATACTTTCTTTTTTCAGAGTACTTAGATTTTAATTATGTATTGATATATAAAGAAAGTTTAAACAAATTTGGAAAAAAAGTTTTTTAACCAAATCCTACCTACCCTACCTTTAACATAGAATATTTAGTTAATTAACTTTTTTTATTTTGAGTTCTTGCAAATCAAATGTGTTATTTACTTCACTGTAAACCCTAAGTCAGAACTCGGAAAAGTTGGCAAAACTCAAAAAATTGAGGCGATCAGTTGCCTCAAATATTTTAAGTTAAGAAATGTAAAGTTAAGTAAGCAGAACTTGTAGATTTTTATTTTGTAATGAAACATTTTACCTGCTCTGAACTTGAAATATTTTAGTAAGCTAATTCTTACATTTGACTTAAAAATATAATGTAATCAAAACATTTATCATCTATCTGTTCTCAAACTAAGCTCATGCTCCACTTTTCACCATGATGGTAACCCTTCACCCCCCCCCCCCCCCCCCCCCCACACACACACACACACCTTAACATAAACTCTTCTAAACTAGCATAACAAAACATTAAACACTACTAAATCTCCCACTTAAAGGGGGTCATGAATTGAGAAATCAACTTTTGACATATAAAAGGTCATGATAATATAAGCATATCCTGTAAGTTTCAGAGCTGAAAACTTCCTTGTTAGTCAAAAAAAAGCTTTTATAGACACCAGGCCCAGAAAACGATCGATTTCTGAATATGCCACACCTTGACGTCATTGTGTGGTGAAGCACCGCCTCAACAGAAAAAGTCTGATTCTGTAGCCCCGCCCACCGACTCGTGAGCTAAACCACATCAAACATTTAAGAAATAAACATACCACATAAGCTTAGTTCGGATTCCAATATTATGAATGCATGGATGAACTTTATTTTTTAAATATCCAGCTCACGCGGGGAAGACATTGCGCGTCTGTTCCTTCAGTTCACCACGGATTCGTTTGTAAACAAGAGACTGGATTTGCAGACAGGATGAGATTACATGAATGAATGAAGCAACACACTATGTGAGCAAATTTTTTTTTAATATGTGATAGTATTGCATTGTTACAGATCGTATTGATTATGTGTACAACTGAACATACCTTAGCACGCTGTCAAAGGCTGAAGAATCCTCTATTTGTGGTGTTGTTGGTTCATTGCGATTCGGGATCAGACATACCTGGTACATACATCTGGCATGTATGTACCAGGGCTCGCAAAGCCCAACGTCCTGGGGCTATGTGTTTTTCAGACGGGCAACCAAAACGTAAGCCCGGCCTGCCGACGAGCTATCTTAAATAGTGAAATAACTCTCTTGACTTGAAGGGTGCGCGATGTGTGTGTGTGTGTATGGTTTGCGCTTATATTCACCGATCGTGTGGGCCAAGTAATACAAAAATAACATTCCAATCAATCGCGGGGGATGAGAGATAAATCATTGTGTTTGTTTGATAAAGACATTTTGCAAGCCCTGTGGGCGATTCATTTCGGTTGAGGTTTCCCCCACACACTTTCACTGACAGGGGAGCAGAAGCTCATTAAATATGCAAATCTTATCCAATCCTAGCCGTGGGCGTTTACTTCCATGTCTTCAGTGCGGCACACCCATTAAAACCGAGCATTTCTTGAGAGAGCCTCAAAACCAGGGCAGAAAATAGCCTATTACTTATTCATCATGATGTTACTGAATGTAAAAACCACGTAACATAAGTTGACCTCAGACAACAGTATAAAAAAGCCAGTTCATGACCCCTTTAACATTTATATTGCACAAAAAACAATATATAACACTTAATTTTAGCATTTACTCTGTTTCAAGTGACATGTGCAAAGCATGCTGGGAAATAAAGAAGCCCAGCCCAGCCCAGTTTCAGTTCAACTTAATTTAGTCTAAAATGTATGAACTCATAAAGGAAATGAGTTCATACAACTCAAAACAATGAAACAATTCAGATTATTTGAAATATGTCAGTGTATAGAATATGACTTCTAAATACTCATAACAGTTCGTTTGACTGAACTTTGTTTAATTTAAATTTGTCCTACTTAAACCAATTAAGCATGTTGAGCATTATGGGTTTACAGTATATGACACTTTATTTTAAGGCACCATTGTTACAGTGTAATTACAAATAAGTACTGAGTAATATTAATTAACAACATAATTAAGCTTAGGGTTTGGTTTAGGGTAATTTGCCTGTAATTATGCATAATATCATTTGATTATATAGTAAGTACAGTAAAATGAAGTGTTATATTTTTTATAATACAAAGTGCAATACTATATTATTTAACAGTTTACTTTTGAAAATGGAAAACACTCCTTTTTGCATTAGATGTGTAAAATGCAAAACAAACATGCAGCAAAGGCACAGGGATTGTCACTGTTCTTTGACTGTGTTCAGGCATGTAAGCTGCAAAACAAAGGTGAGGTAGGAGTGTGCTTGACAGCTCTTTGTTGTGACTTTTCAAAAGATGACAGCTGACAGGTGCGAGATTTATAAGAAGCACTCTGGTTCAGCTCTGCGCTATGCTTGTTTTCCAGCATGCATTATTTGCTGAATCCTTAAGAATCTATTCAGAATGACTTTCCACACCCATTGAGTGTGTTTGGTTAAGCTTAATTAATGAGCTTTCCTTCTTAACCAGCAGACAAAACAATGTTGTTTGAAATGGATGTTTGGAAATGGAAGTTTATAAAAAAAAAATTGCATTTGAAATGTACATTTTGTTTCACATTTGACTTTCACAACTGACAGACAGTGTGTGTTCTAGTCAAATCAATAATATATACATAATATATTAAAATAATAATAATATATTTTATAATAATGCTATTTTATGAATAATATAATTTTAGAAGCTTTCTGTGGAAGCTTGATGAAAATAAGATGGAGGGAAAGACTTTCTCTGATGCACATGGTCAAAATACATATTATATTGAAAATATAAATATGGCTAAACATTCATTAGTAATTCTTTCTTTGAATTCTTCTTGACTCCATACTATTCATTGTAATGTCTGAATGTTTATAATTTACTGGATGTTTCTAGACAAGCAAAGGTTGTAATCAGTGAGAAAATGAATATGTTAGAATACACACACACACACTATCCCTAAACCTACCCATCAGCCGAAGGTGGGAGGAGCCTAAGCGAAGCCGACAGGACGACAGGCCAGGATGGAGTGAAGGTGCAGAGGCCGGATGCAGAGCCACAGGATCCTCTTGCACGTCAACGCGGGGCATCCCCGGAGACGCTGCAGGGCTGCAAACATCCGACAGTGGCAGGACTGGAGGACTGGCTGAGCTTTGCGGTGATGGTGGCAATAAGAATCTTGACAGAATGACGGTAAGTAAGACAGTCCATGCGGGTTGATGAAACGAACAGATCACAGTCCAAACGGTTCATTGTGCTGTCTGGAAAAAGTGACGATTATACAGGTACTGGGTGGGATTTAATACCTCTGCACTCTTATCCTCAGGCTCTGGCTCACTCATTGTGGTGGTTGGTCCCCCAACGTCTGCGGCGGGCTCACACAATCTCTCCGCGGTCGAAGGTGGTAAATCCGGCTCTGGGTCTGGCTGTGTTCCGGATCGGAGAAGGACCCTCTCCAGAGACCGGATGATGTCTTCCTTCCAGTCAAGTCCAGTGTGTCTGGGAGGTCAATGGGATGATGGTAATTTGCCCAGAACAGATTCAGAACAGTTACTTCAGGGTCTCCTCATCATAAGGGCAGGTGACTGCGAGATGGCAAAACTCCTCCATAAAAATTTAAAGGTCGCAGCTCTTCTGAGCCACACACAGTAGTGAATTTTGCTGCGTAATACATTTCTAGTCTGGTATTCTGTAACGCTAAACTCAAGAAAGATGAAGTGAAAAAAATACAAGGTTTAATTAAACAACTCAAAACTAGACAGCCAACATGCAAGACAGTGTGTGAAACAAGAACAATACTGGACAAATGAAGAGTGCACAAGGAGGAACTTAAATACACATTGATGATGACAAAATAACAAACAGCTGTGATGATAATCACTGTCCATAGAAACGTCTAGATTACGTATGTAACCCTCATTCCCTGAAGGAGGGAACGGAGACGTTATGTCAGAGTCATTCTGACTAATGGGGTCTCGCCCAAGAGCCCCAATCACCTTTGAGTGGTTACAAAAAGAGCCAATGATACACTTTTGAGTACCATGGTCTGCAGAATTTGTATCGCAAGCTCCGGCCTGTTCAGAGTCAATGAGTCCTGGCGCGAACAAGGGGCCAGACCAAACACAGAACACACTGAGTGGCATAACTCAGCTGGACGTATCCAACAGGCTGCCTGCATGAAGAAGGTCTTACAAAGCACATATGGCGGTGATACATATGGAAGTTTTGCCGGAGGGAAAGACGCATCCTACAGAGGTAGGCTTACTGTGGAAATACACACGTGGGATTGCCCAGAGGGGGAAATCACAACACATGGAGGCACCTAGCCTGACGCAGGGGTTGACCAACAGGGCAGAAGTGTTAGACATCAACAGTGCTGGAGGAACCCAGGGTTCAAAAGTATACGGGAGGACATGGCTCTACACGGAGATTATAGAATCTCGCAAATGTGTTAGGTGTCGCCCAGCCCGCAGCTCTACAGATATCTGTTAGCGAGGCACCATGCGCCAGCACCCAGGAGGAAGCCACCCCTGGTTGAGTGTGCCTTCATCTCTAGGGGGCATGGCTTGAACCTAATAAGCCAAGACTATAGCATCCACTATCCGCTGGGTCAACCTTTGCTTGGAGTCAGTCTTTCCCTTCTGCTGGCCTCCGTAACAAACAAATAGCTGGTCTGAGGTTCTGTCTATGTAAGCATGGAGAGCTCGTACTGGACAGAGCTCTCTGCACTGCATATAGTACTACAGCAAGGTCCCAAAAGGGAATTTGTTGAGGGTGAGGAGGATTTGAGTCTCCTGGCTCCTCTTAAGAACCTGATGATCAGGTTTGCTTCCCGAGAGGTTTACCGTCAATAAGATCGTGGTGAGCAGCAATAGCAGTCACATAAACCTTCAGGGTGGAAGGAGACAGCCTTCGATCCAACCCCTCTTGAAGGAAAGAAATCACTGACCTGATCTGACATTTTCAGGGGTCTTCTTGGTGAGAAGAACACCTAGTGAGGAAGAGGTTCCACTTCAAAGCGTAGGCCTGTCTGGTAAATGAGGCTCTAGTCTCTTATGAAGCAACCTGAGCAGTATTACGGCCGTTGCGGATGTCATATACCCAAGGAGCCTCTGAAATGTGGGACTGCTCTCTTGCCCTCTGAGCACACTTACTTACTTGTAAGCTGCGCGAACATGGGGACAGGGTCTATTTCCATACAGAGAAAAGAGATCCTCTGCACAGGGGAGAGTTTGCTCTTTTCCCAGTTGACCCGAAGGCCCAGATGGGCGAGGTGACTTTGCACCAGGTTCCTGTCTTCACACAACTGCTCTCGAGAGTAAGCTTCGAGGTAGTTGAGAATGCAAACCCCCCTGCTCCCTGAGTGGAACCAGGGCTCTCTCCATGACCTTCGTGAAAATATAGGGATATAGAGCTTGGAAGAACCTTGTACTGATTTGCCTGCCCCTCGAAAGCAAACCGAAGAAACGGTCTGTGTCGAGGAAGAATGAACACATGAAAGTATGCGTCCTTCAGGCCGATCACTGCAAATTATAGGACGAATGCATTCGAAAATGCGTTTGGCCGTTAGCATCTTGAACGGGAGTTTGTGAAGGGCCCAGTTTAAGGCACGCTAGTCCAGAATTGGTCGTAACCCACCAGTTTCCTTGGGTACGATGAAGTATGTGCTGTAAAACCTCGACTTCATGACGGCTGGAGGGATCAGCTCGATCACACTCTTCGCTAGTAGGGTAGCGACCTCTGTTGGTATGACGGGAGCATCCTTGCCCAACATCGTAGCACGAACACCCCGAAACCTAGGGGGACGCCAGGCGAACTGAATCGCATAGCCGAGCCTGATCGTTCGAATGAGCCAGCGGGGTTAACGTAGCTACAGACATACCCACAGTGGGGCAGCAAAACGGAATAGATAGCCCTGGTATGGGAGGTGTAGCTTCCCCTGGCGAGGGCATAGTGTGATAGTGTGAGATGGTGGTCCAGTGGGTTAAACCATGGAACTGATACATAGAAGGTTACTGGTTCAATCCCAGCGGTCACCACCAGTGTGTCCTTGAGCAAGGCACTTTACTCCATGTTGCTCCAGGGGGATTGTCCCTGTAATAAGGGCACTGTAAGTCGCTTTGGATAAAAGCGTCTGCATAAATGTAAATGTAAATGTAGTGCATGCACTCATCTGACTCCGTATAATGAAAGTGGGGGCGTGAGAAGGCTTGGCATTCTTGGGCTGGCTTTGATTGGTTACTGGCGACAAAAGAGGAAGACGAGAGCGGCGAGGTGTCACGTCGCCTGCAGTCTTCCGCAGCCTCTTGAGGAAACCGCTCTTTTATTGAAAATTGGGTACCACTGGCCATGGAGCCAGGGGTGGAACAGAACAAAAAACAACAAAAGATTCCGGAGGAAGGAGTGGTCCTGCTACCATCTCCTGTAGAGCTGACATCTCCATCACCGGTTCGCCCGTCTCAGGCTCTGCCGCCTTCCTGTGGTTGTCTCCTCGCCATGGCCTGGGTGCAAGTGCAGGTTACACAGGTGCATTGCAACAGAACGCTCCACCGGGGGCATCCCCGCATACCCTTTAGCTGCGCAACCATCAAGGCCAGTGAAGGTGGAGGTAGCGCCAGAACGATTATGGGCAGTTAAAGGTGCCCTCCATGAACTGGTGACTTTCTCATGCACTTCCGGGAAGAAAGGCACCGGTGGGGGGTGGGTGGGGCGGGGGGTTTGACGATCAGCGCGTGCTGCCCCCTGGAACCAATCATCCAGCCTTGAGCGATCGGGACACGGTGGAGGGTTCCACTTGAGCCCAACGCTCTTAGCTGCCCGGAAAGGCATGGCCATCAGCTCAGGATCAGACTCGGGCAACGCTGGCATCCCAGAGGGAGGCAACACAGCCGAATCCTCATCTCCCCAGGACTCAAGCCTACCTTGTGATGCGGCGATCGAGATCTGGTTGTCTGAATGAGAAACACTGGGACCTCTGTGATGAGAGGGACCAGCGACCTCACCCGGAAGCTCCACAGCTTGTGGTGCCTGCAAGGGGGTTGTGGCCCAAGGAGGTTGATTCGTCAAGGAAGCCCACACTGTCATCCTCAGATCACCCTGGCCACAAGCCAAAGTAGACCTCTCACGGAGAGAGGAACTAGATTGGGGTGTGGCACATCTGAGGTAACTGAGTCTCGATCTAAGCATTGCAATGGTCATGTTGTTCCAGTGGGAACATGAACCATCCACGAAAGCCACTTCAGTGTGCTAAATGCCCAGGTATGTGATGCAACGCTCGTGGCTGTCAGACGGACCCATATACCGATCGCACCCAGGAGCACACGGGCGAAATTACATCTTGATAAAGATGCAAAACGCCTGTGTTTACTCTTTTAGAAGGAAAAGCTCTTTTAGAGTGTTGAAGCGCACAGGGGAATCGCTGGTTTGATGGCAGGAAGCTCGAACCGATGTCCACTGAACGCACCATCACACCAAAACTCTGAAGACTCGTTCTCAGAAACACTCCGGCCAAGCGTACCATTGGCTCAGTTTGTAATCACTCTAAGGTGATTGGGGCTCTCGGGCGAGACCCTATTCGTCCGAATGACAGTTTTATGACATGATAGCATATCCCAAAGCTTGCCTAATTCTCCACAAAAAGAGCACATACTTTTACAGCATAGTATATGTAGGATTAGTTTCCTAGTGTGCCAGTTTGTCCCCTTATGGCTAATTTCCACCGGGCGGTATGGTACAGTTCTATACGATACGCAGTTATTTCCATTTCGATTGTCAGAATTTGGGAATGGTACTAAAATACCGGACCATTCCGTACCACTTTTTTGGGATTCGGGGTTTACTGTCCCGATTCGTACTGTACTGCACTGTACTGCTCAGTGGCCATTAGTTACTGCCTAGTTACTGTTACGTTATTACTCGCTGTGTATTTAAGCCCTTAGTTTCCTCAGTGCATTGTTCGATGTGGTTGACGTTTAGTGTGGTTGTGCTATTTTGACTCCTTGTGATTCTACAGTGTTTTTCATAGTGGATTTATTATTTTTAAATGATTTTGTTCTACTCTTCGTGATCGTGTGATTCATTACAGCTACCTATATGTGACACTCACGGGGACCAAAAAAAAAGTTTGATATTGCCATCTTTGTGGGGATAACGATTTGTCCCCATAATCTAGGTTTACCAGGACCACACACACACACACACACACACACACACACACATACACGTCTATATTACCAACAGGGGACCATCACTCCACACTGACCAAGAGGGGACCTGTGTTTCTAGTCATTTTGAAGAAACAAAACTTAGATACAAAATTTTGTTTTGAGGTCTTTTTTCATAATATAACTTCAAATAAGCATTTATTTTTTTTATTTTTAAACATGCCAAGAGGGGACCTGACCGATGTCTACCTATCCAACAGGGGACCTCCATAGCCTGCAATGGAGCTGTGTGTGTGAAAGGGAAGAGAGCTGGCAGTCAAGTCTGTCTTCATTATTTAATATATATATATATAATTATAATTATATAATGTTCACACAGGCATCAGGGAACACAATGAGCACACAACGGAGAAAAAGCCATGTTGTGGACATTACAGAAAAGAATTTAAGAAATAAAAAAATTCTTAAAATTAAGAGTTATCTTTAAGAAATTCATTCTCTGTTGTGTCTTCATACTTACAGTATATGATCCGTCCACATCTCTCATTTAAGCTTATTTTCAAGAACACCAACACTGTAAAAAAAATCAGGTCTCCAATTGAAAATTTTCTAGTGACCGATCACATCTAAATTTTTTAGTTGGCCAAATTGAATTTCTTGAATTTTAATTGAATTAAAGCATCAATGCATTTAATGCATCAATTTACAGAAAATTTTCAATTGGAGACCCACATTTTTTTTTACAGTAAAGGTATTTCAATGTGTGACTTATTTTTGAATAAAACATAGTTTCTGCTCTCTAAAATCCCAAATAATGTCCTTTGTTTTTGAGATTTTTAGAGTGAGATTTGATTTCTTGCACCAATAAAAAAAAAAAAATATATATAGGACTGGACAAGCAGAAATTGTTCTTTAAGGTAATAATCACAGGTCATCACTTTATATAGTAAATAATGATTATGTTAAACACAATGACTCGGTCCCCTGTTAGATTGTAAATCACGACACCAGTGTGTTTAATTTTTCATTTCTTGCCATAAACACACTGTAGATATTTAGAGTTTTTATAGCAATAACTGAGTTTTAAGAGTTAAATCAAGCAGAAATATTTCTCTAATGTATTAATTGCAGATCATCTTTGAATAATGATTATGTTAAACACAATGACTCGGTACCCTGTTAGATAGTAAATCACGACACCAGTGTGTTTGCGTTGTCATTTCTTGCCATAAACACACTGTGGAGATTTAGAGTTTTTATAGCAATAACTGAGTTTTAAGAGTTAAATCAAGCAGAAATATTTCTATAATGTATAAATTGCAGATCCTCTTTGAATAATGATTATGTTAAACACAATGACTCTGTACCCTGTTAGATAGTAAATCACGACACCAGTGTGTTTAATTTGTCATTTCTTGCCATAAACACACTGTAGATATTTAGAGTTTTTATAGCAATAACTGAGTTTTAAGAGTTAAATCAAGCAGAAATATTTCTATAATGTATAAATTGCAGATCCTCTTTGAATAATGATTATGTTAAACACAATGACTCTGTACCCTGTTAGATAGTAAATCACGACACCAGTGTGTTTAATTTGTCATTTCTTGCCATAAACACACTGTAGATATTTAGAGTTTTTATAGCAATAACTGAGTTTTAAGAGTTAAATCAAGCAGAAATATTTCTATAATGTATAAATTGCAGATCCTCTTTGAATAATGATTATGTTAAACACAATGACTCGGTCCCCTGTTAGATAGTAAATCACGACACCAGTGTGTTTGCTTTGTCATTTCTTGCCATCATAAACACACTGTGGAGATTTAGAGTTTTTATAGCAATAACTGAGTTTTAAGAGTTAAATCAAGCAGAAATAGTTCTCTAATGTATTAATTGCAGATCCTCTTTGAATAATGATTATGTTAAACACAATGACTCGGTCCCCTGTTAGATAGTAAATCACGACACCAGTGTGTTTGCGTTGTCATTTCTTGCCATCATAAACACACTGTGGAGATTTAGAGTTTTTATAGCAATAACTGAGTTTTAAGAGTTAAATCAAGCAGAAATATTTCTCTAATGTATTAATTGCAGATCCTCTTTGAATAATGATTATGTTAAACACAATGACTCGGTCCCCTGTTAGATAGTAAATCACGACACCAGTGTGTTTGCGTTGTCATTTCTTGCCATCATAAACACACTGTGGAGATTTAGAGTTTTTATAGCAATAACTGAGTTTTAAGAGTTAAATCAAGCAGAAATAGTTTTCTAATGTATTAATTGCAGATCCTCTTTGAATAATGATTATGTTAAACACAATGACTCGGTCCCCTGTTAGATAGTAAATCACGACACCAGTGTGTTTAATTTGTCATTTCTTGCCATAAACACACTGTAGATATTTAGAGTTTTTATAGCAATAACTGAGTTTTAAGAGTTAAATCAAGCAGAAATATTTCTATAATGTATAAATTGCAGAACATCTTTGAATAATGATTATGTTAAACACAATGACTCGGTCCCCTGTTAGATAGTAAATCACGACACCAGTGTGTTTGCGTTGTCATTTCTTGCCATAAACACACTGTGGAGATTTAGAGTTTTTATAGCAATAACTGAGTTTTAAGAGTTAAATCAAGCACAAATAGTTCTCTAATGTATTAATTGCAGATCATCTTTGAATAATGATTATGTTAAACACAATGACTCTGTCCCCTGTTAGATAGTAAATCACGACACCAGTGTGTTTGCGTTGTCATTTCTTGCCATAAACACACTGTAGAGATTTAGAGTTTTTATAGCAATAACTGAGTTTTAAGAGTTAAATCAAGCAGAAATATTTCTCTAATGTATTAATTGCAGATCATCTTTGAATAATGATTATGTTAAACACAATGACTCGGTCCCCTGTTAGATAGTAAATCACGACACCAGTGTGTTTGCGTTGTCATTTCTTGCCATCTCAAACACACTGTAGAGATTTAGAGTTTTTATAGCAATAACTGAGTTTTAAGAGTTAAATCAAGCAGAAATATTTCTATAATGTATTAATTGCAGATCCTCTTTGAATAATGATTATGTTAAACACAATGACTCGGTCCCCTGTTAGATAGTAAATCACGACACCAGTGTGTTTGCGTTGTCATTTCTTGCCATAAACACACTGTAGAGATTTAGAGTTTTTATAGCAATAACTGAGTTTTAAGAGTTAAATCAAGCAGAAATATTTCTATAATGTATTAATTGCAGATCCTCTTTGAATAATGATTATGTTAAACACAATGACTCGGTCCCCTGTTAGATAGTAAATCACGACACCAGTGTGTTTGCGTTGTCATTTCTTGCCATAAACACACTGTAGAGATTGAGAGTTTTTATAGCAATAACTGAGTTTTAAGAGTTAAATCAAGCAGAAATATTTCTATAATGTATTAATTGCAGATCCTCTTTGAATAATGATTATGTTAAACACAATGACTCGGTCCCCTGTTAGATAGTAAATCACGACACCAGTGTGTTTGCGTTGTCATTTCTTGCCATAAACACACTGTAGAGATTTAGAGTTTTTATAGCAATAACTGAGTTTTAAGAGTTAAATCAAGTAGAAATATTTCTATAATGTATTAATTGCAGATCCTCTTTGAATAATGATTATGTTAAACACAATGACTCGGTCCCCTGTTAGATAGTAAATCACGACACCAGTGTGTTTGCGTTGTCATTTCTTCATCTCAAACACACTGTGGAGATTTAGAGTTTTTATAGCAATAACTGAGTTTTAAGAGTTAAATCAAGCAGAAATAGTTCTCTAATGTATTAATTGCAGATCATCTTTGAATAATGATTATGTTAAACACAATGACTCTGTCCCCTGTTAGATAGTAAATCACGACACCAGTGTGTTTGCTTTGTCATTTCTTGCCATCATAAACACACTGTGGAGATTTAGAGTTTTTATAGCAATAACTGAGTTTTAAGAGTTAAATCAAGCAGAAATATTTCTCTAATGTATTAATTGCAGATCCTCTTTGAATAATGATTATGTTAAACACAATGACTCGGTCCCCTGTTAGATAGTAAATCACGACACCAGTGTGTTTGCGTTGTCATTTCTTCATCTCAAACACACTGTAGAGATTTAGAGTTTTTATAGCAATAACTGAGTTTTAAGAGTTAAATCAAGCAGAAATATTTCTCTAATGTATTAATTGCAGATCCTCTTTGAATAATGATTATGTTAAACACAATGACTCGGTCCCCTGTTAGATAGTAAATCACGACACCAGTGTGTTTAATTTGTCATTTCTTGCCATCATAAACACACTGTAGAGATTTAGAGTTTTTATAGCAATAACTGAGTTTTAAGAGTTAAATCAAGCAGAAATATTTCTCTAATGTATTAATTGCAGATCATCTTTGAATAATGATTATGTCAAACACAATGACTCGGTCCCCTGTTAGATAGTAAATCACGACACCAGTGTGTTTAATTTGTCATTTCTTCATCTCAAACACACTGTAGATATTCACTGTATAGATTGAGATAACTCAATTTTATGGTGACTTGCATTAAAATGTTTATCCGTCTCAATTAAATTATGTGAACTGAATGACTTTTAACATTGACACTTTAGTTATTTAACCAACTGATGATTTTCAAGTCAGCAATCAACACACAACTGAGTTTTGACCTCCAAAATCTTATTATAGTGTATTTTTATGGTAAGTATTGGTGTTTTATGTTTTAAATCAAGCAGAAATCACTCTTTAAGGAAACAATTGCAGGTCACACTTTATACAGTGAACATGATTTCCTTAAATTGACTTAAGTCCCCTGTTGGATGGTAAAACACGACACCTGTTTGATTGCTTTGCCATTTCTTGCCATCACAAACACACTGTAGAGATTTTGAAGGTCAGAACTAAATTTTTTGGTGACTTGCATGAAAATCTTCATCCGTCTCAATTAAATTATGTGAACTGAATGTCTTTTAACATTGACACTTTAGTCGAAGATTTTCAACTCAACAATCAACACACAACTGAGTTTTGACCTCCAAAATCATTATACAGTGTATATTAAATTTAAATAAAAAATAAAAATTTCCTTACAAAACAGTTTGACTCAAGTTTGACTCTCTACTGCTTATTCATTATTGTTTATGTTACATGGTCCATGTTTACATTACAGTATAAAATTGTTCCTAAGTTTTCCCCTTTTATATAGATGGTAATGACTAAATATCCTCGCACACCGAAATTTTCACACGTTAAAAAAAAGATCAAGCACGTTTACACACAGCCTCTGAAACTTTCCTTCCTTCATCATAAAAAAAAATCTGATCAGGTTCAGTTTTCTGCATTTTTCGCATCCATAGCAAGCATTTAAAGAGGGGTTTCAAATTTCTGTGTTATTCATTTTTGTGTTAAAATTTTGAACATAAGTTGAACAGTTTAAAAAAGAAAGTGTGAACCTTCAAATTAGCCATTATAGTTCATAAAGTTTTGCTGGCGTTTGTATCTAATTTAGAAAAGAATGAATGTAAATTGAAAGATGTCGTCATTGAACGCATTTTGTGCCAAAGCAAATAAATGATCCACAGTTTAGCCACATAGGCTGATGTGACCCCTGAGTGAAGAGTTTTGAAAAAGTGATGAGTATTCAGAAATGTGTCCTAGCAGATGTTTAAAAAACCCTGTAATATCACTATTAGTAAGGGATCACTGTATAATATCAGTCTTTAAATGTGAGATATTTAAAGTGAACCTAAAGTATACTTGCAATAGTGGGATTTTATCACAATTAAATATACTTAATGGATGTTTCGCAAAAGCGTTGTTTAGTGATATTGCGTCCTTGTGTTTCTGCTGTACGTCATCAGCAACTGTCTAAGTTCAATTACAATACTCAAGAACACATGTACAGAGGATGCACAAAAGTACCCGGATGTTATAAGATATATGAGTATAAATAACTCCATACAGATCTATTGTTTTACAAAAATAATCTATTGTTTACAAAAGGAGAAAACGTGTGTACTTTAATGAAAACTTGGACCATGTGACATAAACTGAAGTTAACAGCAAAAAAATATACTATAATGCTGACTGTTGTTAGTGTTTTTTGTTGTATGAGTTAAAAGTGTATATGTTGGGTGAATCCTCATTGTGTTCTGGAAGAATGAGTTGATTTAAGACATCAATGAAGTGTTTTGGTAGTTTTAGCACATTTTGAACGTGAAATTAACTGCTTTGCTTTGAAAGGTGTCCTAGCGATTGTAGCTGAGAGATAGACGTCAAACAGACTCAAACAAAGACCCAGAATTCTGTGGTGTTACAGCACTGTGGCTGCTGTAAATGGCTGCTGTACGGTTTCTTTATGAAATAACAGGCACAATGGCAAAGATATTTCTGCAAAAACTCCAAAGTAATGTTCGGTTGCAGTGAGAAAGTCACAAGAGACAACTAAAAAAACTCATGCGTGTATTTAGCCTAGTGTAGATCTGTTTGCTTACACATCCCCCAAACTCCATTTACATATGAATACAGGAAAGGCCAAAGCCATTGTCTCACAGGTGAGGAACAGGCCTAACAGAGCTGTTACACCCATGTCACAGACACAAACTTCTCATCCAAACTAGAGAAAACGCTGGGATTTACCTGGGAAAATTAAATCAATGTACACTTTTTCCAATCCCTACGACACATTTTTCAATACTTGGGTCACTTTTTTAAAACTCTTCTCACACTTTTTCACACTTTTTCACACAACTGAATTTCAGCTTGGCACAGCAGTTATTTTAGTGTTCAAAATGCACTAAAACTACCAAAAAGGATTCTGAGGATTCAAAAGAATCACCCAATATTTCAATATGGTAATACTGCCGAAATGTAGCAAATTGTTTTGTTTTTTTTAATTAATTTTAGTTAAGTTTTGAACATAAGTTAGGGAGTTTTGAAAAGAGAATCAAAAATTTTTCAAATTGGCCTATACAGTTCATAATGTTTTGGTGGTGTTTGTGTTGAAGTAAGAAAATAATTCTTATAAATCGAAAGATGTCGCCATTGAATGTATTTTATGCCAAATCAATGATAAATTATGACTTTAGATGGCCCCACTTTATATTAGGGGGCCTTAAC
The DNA here is from genome assembly GCF_949357685.1 of Gobio gobio. Taxonomy (NCBI): domain Eukaryota; kingdom Metazoa; phylum Chordata; class Actinopteri; order Cypriniformes; family Gobionidae; genus Gobio; species Gobio gobio. The sequence continues at coordinate 40,918,505 of NC_137114.1, forward strand.
TACTATGTACTTAAATAGGTACAATGTACTTATTGTGTTCATATTGTATTGCAAAACACTTTTGCTGATATTGAGGTGGGATACGGGTAGGGTCAGGTGTGGTTGTATTGGTAAGTTTAAAGGTAGGGTTAGATGTAAGGGAAGTGTCAACAGTGTAATTACAAATGTAACTACAGAAATTAATTACAGATGTAATTACATGCAGGTATATTTAAAAATGTAAGTACAATGTAAAGACATGTATGTACACAATAAGTGCATTGTATCAAATGGATAATTAAAATGTTAGTACATAGTAGTTAAGGCCACCTAATATAAAGTGGGTCCCTTTGGATTTTAAGATTTTATATTTCAGTATAATTCCTGCAGAAATGAGTTGATCATCGTTCTGACTTGAATGTGTTTGATCAGTTCTGAAAGCAGTGTGTTAGCATTCAAAGAATGTGCTAAAAATATATAGTTTTGCAGATAGTTAGGTACGAATAACAAAAGTGTTCGTGGATTTTGGAAAATGTGGTCATTGAATGCATTTTGTGTGAAAGCAATGAAAAATGATTCACAGTTTTTAACATATCAATTTAGTATTGGCCAATGCAATAAAAAAAAAAAAACGTAAAGCGATATGCAGAAAGCTGTGGGGCTAAACACCAAGAAAATATCACTTCTAATAAGATGAAAATATATTTAATTTAATTTTTAAAACAATTTAAAACATGTCAACAGTTTTATTTATTTATTTTTTTTTTACATTTGCTGGGACACATTTCTCAATCCTCATCACTTTTTCACTGTTCACTTTTTGTCTTCACTCAGTGATCACATCAGTCTATGTGGCTAAACTCTGGATCATTTATCATTGCTTTGGGCACAAAATGTGTTCAATGACGACATCTTTCAATTTACATTCATTCTTTTCTGACTTTGACACAAACACCACCAAAACATTATGTACTATACAGGCCAATTTGAACATTTTTACATTCTCTTTTCAAAACTGTTAAACTTATGTTAAAAAAAAATAGACATTTGCTACATTTCGACAGTAATACCATATTGAAATATATTTTGAATCTAAAATACTATCAAAACAAATAGATTTAGCTGGTGTTAGTTTTTAAATTGCATTGCCATCCATTCAAAAGGGAAAAATTTAGGAATAATGTTATACTGTACTGGACCAAGGACCATGTAACATAAACTGCAGTGAATTATAGTGTAAGTCTTTTTTTGAAAAGAACATTTTACAGAAGAAAACATTGTGTAATGATCATGTGTTTTAGGTCTGTGTTTTATGATTGAAAAAGTGTGTTTGTTGGATCCTTTTTGGTAGTTTTAGTGCATTTTGAACACTAAAATAACTGCTGTGCCAAGCTGAAATTCAGTTGTGTGAAAAAGTGTGAAAAAGTGTGAGAAGAGTTTTAAAAAAGTGACCCAAGTATTGAAAAATGTGTCGTAGGGATTGGAAAAAGTGTACATTGATTTAATTTTCCCAGGTAAATCCCAGCGTTTTCTCTAGTTTGGATGAGAAGTTTGTGTCTGTGACATGGGTGTAACAGCTCTGTTAGGCCTGTTCCTCACCTGTGAGACAATGGCTTTGGCCTTTCCTGTATTCATATGTAAATGGAGTTTGGGGGATGTGTAAGCAAACAGATCTACACTAGGCTAAATACACGCATGAGTTTTTTTAGTTGTCTCTTGTGACTTTCTCACTGCAACCGAACATTACTTTGGAGTTTTTGCAGAAATATCTTTGCCATTGTGCCTGTTATTTCATAAAGAAACCGTACAGCAGCCATTTACAGCAGCCACAGTGCTGTAACACCACAGAATTCTGGGTCTTTGTTTGAGTCTGTTTGACGTCTATCTCTCAGCTACAATCGCTAGGACACCTTTCAAAGCAAAGCAGTTAATTTCACGTTCAAAATGTGCTAAAACTACCAAAACACTTCATTGATGTCTTAAATCAACTCATTCTTCCAGAACACAATGAGGATTCACCCAACATATACACTTTTAACTCATACAACAAAAAACACTAACAACAGTCAGCATTATAGTATATTTTTTTGCTGTTAACTTCAGTTTATGTCACATGGTCCAAGTTTTCATTAAAGTACACACGTTTTCTCCTTTTGTAAACAATAGATTATTTTTGTAAAACAATAGATCTGTATGGAGTTATTTATACTCATATATCTTATAACATCCGGGTACTTTTGTGCATCCTCTGTACATGTGTTCTTGAGTATTGTAATTGAACTTAGACAGTTGCTGATGACGTACAGCAGAAACACAAGGACGCAATATCACTAAACAACGCTTTTGCGAAACATCCATTAAGTATATTTAATTGTGATAAAATCCCACTATTGCAAGTATACTTTAGGTTCACTTTAAATATCTCACATTTAAAGACTGATATTATACAGTGATCCCTTACTAATAGTGATATTACAGGGTTTTTTAAACATCTGCTAGGACACATTTCTGAATACTCATCACTTTTTCAAAACTCTTCACTCAGGGGTCACATCAGCCTATGTGGCTAAACTGTGGATCATTTATTTGCTTTGGCACAAAATGCGTTCAATGACGACATCTTTCAATTTACATTCATTCTTTTCTCAATTAGATACAAACGCCAGCAAAACTTTATGAACTATAATGGCTAATTTGAAGGTTCACACTTTCTTTTTTAAACTGTTCAACTTATGTTCAAAATTTTAACACAAAAATGAATAACACAGAAATTTGAAACCCCTCTTTAAATGCTTGCTATGGATGCGAAAAATGCAGAAAACTGAACCTGATCAGATTTTTTTTTATGATGAAGGAAGGAAAGTTTCAGAGGCTGTGTGTAAACGTGCTTGATCTTTTTTTTTACGTGTGAAAATTTCGGTGTGCGAGGATATTTAGTCATTACCATCTATATAAAAGGGGAAAACTTAGGAACAATTTTATACTGTAATGTAAACATGGACCATGTAACATAAACAATAATGAATAAGCAGTAGAGAGTCAAACTTGAGTCAAACTGTTTTGTAAGGAAATTTTTATTTTTTATTTAAATTTAATATACACTGTATAATGATTTTGGAGGTCAAAACTCAGTTGTGTGTTGATTGTTGAGTTGAAAATCTTCGACTAAAGTGTCAATGTTAAAAGACATTCAGTTCACATAATTTAATTGAGACGGATGAAGATTTTCATGCAAGTCACCAAAAAATTTAGTTCTGACCTTCAAAATCTCTACAGTGTGTTTGTGATGGCAAGAAATGGCAAAGCAATCAAACAGGTGTCGTGTTTTACCATCCAACAGGGGACTTAAGTCAATTTAAGGAAATCATGTTCACTGTATAAAGTGTGACCTGCAATTGTTTCCTTAAAGAGTGATTTCTGCTTGATTTAAAACATAAAACACCAATACTTACCATAAAAATACACTATAATAAGATTTTGGAGGTCAAAACTCAGTTGTGTGTTGATTGCTGACTTGAAAATCATCAGTTGGTTAAATAACTAAAGTGTCAATGTTAAAAGTCATTCAGTTCACATAATTTAATTGAGACGGATAAACATTTTAATGCAAGTCACCATAAAATTGAGTTATCTCAATCTATACAGTGAATATCTACAGTGTGTTTGAGATGAAGAAATGACAAATTAAACACACTGGTGTCGTGATTTACTATCTAACAGGGGACCGAGTCATTGTGTTTGACATAATCATTATTCAAAGATGATCTGCAATTAATACATTAGAGAAATATTTCTGCTTGATTTAACTCTTAAAACTCAGTTATTGCTATAAAAACTCTAAATCTCTACAGTGTGTTTATGATGGCAAGAAATGACAAATTAAACACACTGGTGTCGTGATTTACTATCTAACAGGGGACCGAGTCATTGTGTTTAACATAATCATTATTCAAAGAGGATCTGCAATTAATACATTAGAGAAATATTTCTGCTTGATTTAACTCTTAAAACTCAGTTATTGCTATAAAAACTCTAAATCTCTACAGTGTGTTTGAGATGAAGAAATGACAACGCAAACACACTGGTGTCGTGATTTACTATCTAACAGGGGACCGAGTCATTGTGTTTAACATAATCATTATTCAAAGAGGATCTGCAATTAATACATTAGAGAAATATTTCTGCTTGATTTAACTCTTAAAACTCAGTTATTGCTATAAAAACTCTAAATCTCCACAGTGTGTTTATGATGGCAAGAAATGACAAAGCAAACACACTGGTGTCGTGATTTACTATCTAACAGGGGACAGAGTCATTGTGTTTAACATAATCATTATTCAAAGATGATCTGCAATTAATACATTAGAGAACTATTTCTGCTTGATTTAACTCTTAAAACTCAGTTATTGCTATAAAAACTCTAAATCTCCACAGTGTGTTTGAGATGAAGAAATGACAACGCAAACACACTGGTGTCGTGATTTACTATCTAACAGGGGACCGAGTCATTGTGTTTAACATAATCATTATTCAAAGAGGATCTGAAATTAATACATTAGAGAACTATTTCTGCTTGATTTAACTCTTAAAACTCAGTTATTGCTATAAAAACTCTAAATCTCCACAGTGTGTTTATGGCAAGAAATGACAAATTAAACACACTGGTGTCGTGATTTACTATCTAACAGGGGACAGAGTCATTGTGTTTAACATAATCATTATTCAAAGAGGATCTGCAATTAATACATTAGAGAACTATTTCTGCTTGATTTAACTCTTAAAACTCAGTTATTGCTATAAAAACTCTAAATCTCTACAGTGTGTTTATGATGGCAAGAAATGACAACGCAAACACACTGGTGTCGTGATTTACTATCTAACAGGGGACCGAGTCATTGTGTAAATCATAAATAAATCAAAAGTGGTTTGTTTAAAAAAACTCATAAATGTATAAGGTGGTAAGTTGGGCCTTTTACACCCCATTTTACATGGGGCAAAAGTCATACATTATTTATACAAATACTTGAGCTAAAATGTTTTTTTTTTTAATAATGTCTTAACACTTGTTTAAAAGAATAGTAAAGTTTGTACTATTTTCTGTTTATTTTGATAAATACAATAATATTCAATGAATATAGGCTACTGTCATTAAAATATGTTAAAATAAAAAATACAAAAACAAAACTTCTAATTACATTCTGGTTGTTTAGATTTTTAAATCCTTTTTTCTTGGATTCTGTGTAGAATTTAATTGTAATGTAATGCAAAGTTTGAAACTAGTCAGGGTATCTAGTTAAGAGATGTAATGCTTGTTCCTTTAGTAAGCAGCCTGTTAAACAGCAGAGTCTCTCTGGGACAGCAGGCCATTCAAACAATAGAGGAGTGTGTGTGAACGACGTGTGTTTAAGAGCCCTTACAGTTCCTGCTCCAGCCTACAGGGGAGCTGCTGAGTATGACCTTAAACACACACACACACTTAGGTCCCCACTTGGTCATAAGTTTTAAAAAAATTACCAGAGTGTTTTTACTTAATTTTCACATGATTTAAACAAACACACTTGTAGGTCCCCACTTGGTCAAAAGTAAAAAAAATCACCAGAGTGTTTTTTTAGTGTTTTTACTTGATTTTAACATGATTTAAAGCATGACCAACAGGGGACCTGAAAAATGTCCCCTCTTGGCTCAGAGGTCCCCTGTTAGTGAGTGTGTTACGACACCAAGGTCCCCTGTTAGATAGGTAGACAAGTACACACACACACACACACCCCCACACACACACACACTTTTTGTTCATGTTCTTATATTTGACAGTCCAGTACAAATCCTTAATGAGGGAGCCATGGCACAGCTGCTTCTTGGTGACGCAATTGTTACAAAACAAATTTAAAATTGAACAATGTAGAAAAATACCGAAGTCATCAAATATTCTGTAATCAAATAACCTACAACTGTACCTGTGGATTATGAATTGTACAATAGGACTGTATATTTCTTCTGTATTTTATTTTTATAGTCCTTATTTAAATTTGTTCATGGTTTACAATGCACAGATCTGCTTATTCAAACAATATAGTCAAGCACTTTATAATAATGTGAATCATCATACATATTTGTGTGGTTGAGGTTAAGAGGACAAATCTCACGGTTCTGTATCACTGCAGTAAATAAACATTACACAATAAAAACAATAATGAAAAAAAAGAAACCTGAAATGCTTAAAATGGTTACACTTTATAGTAGGTATCTTTACTTACATAAAAAAGTTAGATTGTTTGTTGCATTGTAGAACAATTTTGGTGCTTCTGCGGTGGGCTATGGGTGGTCAGGGACAGGTTTGCTGGTATAGATAGGTTTAAGGATGGGTTAAGGTATAAGGGAAGGGTCAACAGTGTTATTATAAAGGTAATTACAGAAATGTATTATTGCTGTTATTTCATGCAGGTATTTCCATTCTCACCTATACAAAATTGATGATATTTTACCTCCACAAAACGTGTTTTATTTAACCAGTGGGTGGTTCTTGCCTGGGAAACTGCTCCTTGTTGTGAAATGACCCATATGCGTCACATTTCAGAAATTGGGAGTTCAGCTGATTACTATTTATTTCCATATGTTTTAATTTTGGCCCTGAACAATTTGTTACTAATAGAATGAGCACTGTTGTTTGGCACGGTCATCAACAAAAAATAACAGCAAAATCCGTACGTCAAGTCTCCAAATTACAAATGAATGTCCAAAAATATAGAAATAAAACAATATCTACAACCTGTTTAGCAGGAAGTTGGGAAGAGATACACCTTACCAATTATCCAGTCCGTTATTGAATCACAGTGTTGGAGGTGTAGTGCCCTTGATACAAAAGCTTTCCTCACCCCATCTAAGATTATTCCAAATACACATGTGAACCCACACCCTTTTGTGCACCAAAAAATACTAATTGTACTATAATACTAAATGGCATGAGTTTTTGTCCATGTATGACAATCAAACTTGGGTTAAGGACTCTTGACGTTGTTTGTGTATGCAAAGACAGCAATTTCAAACTGAATGCAGTTTAGCTGCATATTTCATGCATTTTTCAAATAGTTCAATGTTCTCCAACATGATATAGCAGTTTGTTTTGCATTTCTTCTCATGTTGAGCCTTGTTACGACACCTTTATCTGTTGTCAACCAATGAAAGTAATTATGTATAAATAAATAAAAAACAATTGCAGCCTTAACATTTTAAGTACAATCAACTTGGCGATTTAAGTAAATTCCACTTGAAACTGATTTAAAAATTAGCTGGATCTTGTATAACTTACAAAACAAAAAGTAGAAAATTGCTTAATTTGTTTTGATGAGTTAATGTAACCATAAGTTGCTATAACTTATTGGTCATATCATTTTTACTGTGTACTAAACGTTTGATTATTTCTGTGTAGGATGCAACTTTTGTATAATATTTTGAATGTTATTTTATAGAATACATAGTGAACATGTGGGTGAAGAGAATGTACTTTCTTATGCATTTACTCAATGAGCTCTGTGCTTTGTCCGAACTGCTTGCACTTTAATTATGTTTCATTTTAACCCTGTTTTATTTTTAGTTTTTAATTATACTTTTATTTTTTATTATTTCTTTATTTTTATTTCCTTTTAATTCCTATTATAACTATTATACTATATATATTTTTATTTTATTCACTTATAACTATTTTAACTTCATTTCTGTGTAAAGCACTTTGAATTGCCACTGTGTATGAAATGTGCTATACAAATAAACTTGCCTTGCCTTGCCTTGCCTTACTTTCACACCCTCAGTAACAGTAGTTTATAATGTATTTTAATAGTTTAAGGTTGTGAAACTTTTAAGGCATAGGCTACATGGTGCCTGTCTGATAAAAAAGTTTGAGTTTTAATGTGTCCTTTGTCTATTTTATTTTACCTTTTATTTTATTTTATTGTTTGCAATGCATAACATTTCCAAGTGTCAAATAACTAAATGATCAATGTAGATTGTTTGTCAAAGTAATCTTTGCAAACAACAAAAAAGTGTAACTCTTTCAGCCTCTTTCCAAATTTACCGACTTCAATGAATCATTCCAATTTATTGTTACACAACACAGGGGGAATTTCAACCAGTTTATACAACTTCTCATACCAGTTTCACAACTTTCTTTGCCCTGGTGGGGTCGACAGGGAGGAGGCAGAAGTGTATAAAAGTGCGCACTTGACTGTTGAGATCAGTGGGGGAGTTCTCTGCGCATGTGCCGGAATAACTGCTCAGGATGATGATGATGCTGCTGTCGCTATTGCCGCTGCTGCTGCTGCAATCGTCGTTAACGAGTGGAGCCACCGATCCGTAAGAACCTTTATGATTATTATCTTCACAAATACCAGATAACAGAAGGTAGAGCAGTGAGGAAAACTGCAGGTCGAAGACTAGACGAGCGTCTTTCACAACTACAGTGAACACTGATGAAAAGTTTAGGACAACTGCACTTTTGTGTTCTCACTCTGTAAACATTTTATATTTACGGTAAAAAGAGATACATCGACGAGGTTGCAAGCATTATAAGGAGCATTTTGCTCACCGTATTTTTCATAAATAATATATAACAAAATGCCAGCTTGTTTTAGCTATTAAATCTGCGAGTTAAAATCCATATTGGCCTTCTCTTGCAACTCCGTAACAACCTAAAGACAGAGCCTAGTGTTACCCTTACAAACACAAAACACCACCAGTCTCACACATCTTACTAAATAATGCTAAACATTAACTGAAAATGCTAAATAAAATTGAGAAGAAACTAAATATAATCAAATGTGAATATTTGTGCAGGGAATTCAGGGAATGCCCCTTTCCTCATAAATTATAAAGCTTTACCTTTTACTTAAAAAAATATATATTTTTACTTAAATATATAACAAACTACACTATGGGACAAAAGTTTGGAAAAATTACCCTTTTTCATGTTTGAAATATCCTTTAGAATTCATTAATCCGTAAGAAACATTTCTTACCATCATCAATGTTGAAAACAGTTATGCTGCTTAATATTTTGATAATTGTTATTTGGCCAGGACACATTCAATTTCTCAAATGTGACAACAAATACATTTATAATGCTATTTTCAGATAAATCTTAATTATTCAGAACGGTTTATGCTAAATATGGGCCAGATTTACTAAACAGGGCAAATTAGCGTAGGGTCACAAGCACTGCGGATGAACACAGGCATAAAATGGGTTAAGACATGCTTTTTGAGAGCGTTAAATAATGGTGAAATTACCAGTAGGCCTAAGTTGACTAGCGCAAACCTTGCGTGATTAATTTAAAGGTACAATATGTAAGTTGTATGGATTAAAATATCAAAAAACCACTACCGTTATTGCCTCCAAACAATCTCCTCCCATACATTTTGCGTATGAAAGGAAAAGGTTATTTTTCCACTGCGTGTCTTTAGTAGGCTAAGGCTACTACTGCATAGTAGTTAAGGCCACCTAATATAAAGTGGGACCGGCTAAGGTCATTCATAGTGCAGATTTACCACTTCACTTCAGATCAACCACTTACACAACTTTTTTTATTATTTAATTTTTTTTGACTGCAAGTGCAGTCATCTCTAAAGCACCCGACAGTCCAGGCACAATTAAAGAAATTATGATTCACTTCCTCAACTCCTCACTTCCTCAACCTCAACCCAGAACCACCCTAGGTTGCTCATGCAACACTAACGTTATGCTATAAAACCATTTTTTGTGTGATTTGTATGGTTTATGCAATGTACTCGTAAGTCTATATTTCTTTGTGTTTTGTCTTTTTTCAGCATATACCTGGTGGCTGTCACTTCCCAGGCGGTGAGTGGCAGCACGGAGACTCTGTGTGCACAGATCCATGAGCCCAAAGAACCACTTTCTTTAGCGGTATCTTTGAGGTCTGACAATGCGAACGTGTCCATTCTACAACAGGGCTCCATTACGAAGGATTTCTACAAATGTGTCTCGTTTAAGGTTGGTATACTCAATACAGCAGAACAGAGTGTACTGTTGTGTATCTGGTAATATAGATCATGGCCTTTCGTGTACATTGTCTGAACAACACTTCTAAAATAACAGCAATGTTAAAGAGCATATCCATGATGAGATATATTGTGCAAATAAAACCCTAAAATTTGCATTTATTATTCATTTTACACATTCTTTTCACTATGGAATTGTTCAGTGGTCCCTGCAGTCTTGATGTTTTCATTCACCAAGTGGAGTTAAATCATGTAGTTGGACTTATTTTATTTTGTATCTTCCAGGTCCCTCTAGTCACTGTGGAGTCTGTGGCATCCATCAATGTTGTAATCCGAGGACACAACACATCCCTGGACAAAACCACTCAGATTCTCATAAAATCCTCCCAAAATCTTCTTTTCATCCAATCAGACAGGCCCATCTACAAGCCTGGACAAACAAGTAATATTTCTCTTTCTAAATGATTCCACTATAGCGTCAGTTGTCATTACTCATTCAAATGTACTAATCGGAACCTGTGAATCTTTCTGTAATGCATGTGTTAATATTCTCTCACATTTTCTCTTCTCTAGCTAAATTTCGCATTGTGTCTCTGGATTCCAATTTCTTGCCTCACAATCAAGTGGTAAATTTAATTCAGTTTACGTGAAAAATATATCTTTTTTTAATTATTTTATTTTATTTATACTGGCAAAATATATTATTGTTCTTTTGATCTAACTGCAATTGTTTTCTTCTGTCTTTCTCTTGCAGTTTCAAACCGTAGAACTCCAGGTATAAAATCTTTCAACATTGAATGAAAACAGTTGCAAAAGCAATGCAGGCTTTTTTTCATTATGTGCCACTGTTGTTTAGGACCCTAACTCGAATCGCATTGGTCAGTGGTTGAATCAGTCAACAAGGAGTGGCATTTTGGACCTGTTCCACTCCATATCTCCAGAAGCCACTCAAGGTTTCTACACGATCACTGCTTGGGACGAGAAGAACCAACAAACATCACACAGCTTTGAAATTAAAGAATATGGTCAGAACTAGAGATCAGCTATTATATGTTAATCCAATATTGATCAGCAATATATATAGTAGTTTTTTCCCACATGTCTCTTTTAGTTCTGCCAAAATATGAAGTGAAAGTCGATTTTCCAACTATTATAACCGCCCTGGACAAACAGGTCCCTCTGAAAGTTTGTGCAAAGTAAGAATTTGTTCAATCAAATAATGTTCAGTTCTTTACAGAAAAAAATAGGCATATACCTGTGTTTCAGTGATACGTTCTGACAGTCTGATAAAAAACAACTTTTTTCTGTAGATACACTTATGGGAAGCCTGTGCTGGGGTCTGTGAGTGCTCAAGTGTGTGCGCAAGACTGGAATTACTATTATTATAGATCTCTTGAGGAAAATGTTGGCATATGCAAGACATATTCAATGATGGTAAGTTAACTTCTGCTACCTTTTGGGTTGTAATCCTAAAAACACTGTAATAATTAGCATTTATCCTATTAAGCATCTATATATAAGGTCCCAAGTCCAAAAAATAACAATGAGCTGAGAGTAATGCTCTAATAGCTGTCTGTAATAATAATTGTCTGTGTAATTTCTTAGTGAACAGTATTCCTGACACAACTTGTTTTATAAACAGCATGTGCTATATAAAATTTACTGTTACACCATAGACTATCCTTTTGTGAAAAAGCAGTGCTCTTAATTGTATTGAATGTACATTTGTAGTAAATTATGTGATGATTTTCATTTTTGGGTGAACTCTTTAAAGGACAACTCCGGTGAAAAATGAACCTAGGGGTAATTAACACATGGTTACCAAGTAGATCGTTCTCTGGGATGCGTTTTCATGAAAATCGAATGTAAAGAGTTTTATCTCTAAAAACAGCTTAGTTTATAACGCTAGTATATGGGGCATAGAATAAGTAAAATTAACTAACCACTAACGAGCCACTAACAAGGCTCAAAATAGCCTCACACTAACACGGTAGCATAATGAGGGTCCCTACATGCAAATCGAAGCATTGAGAACTTTGTAAGTGTACAAACAGTTTAATAAGAAGATACTTTATAAAGACAGTACATTACGCGTATACAGACAGGAGCCATCTTGGAAAACAGTCTCGACAAGAGAATACACTTTCAAGAAGGTTTCTTAAACGCGCTTAAAGGTTCAGTGTGTAACTTTTAGCGGCATCTAGTGCTGAGGTTGCGAATTGCAACCGCTCACCCCTGCCTTTCGAAGCACATAGAGAAGCTACGGTGGCCAACACAGGACAAAGATGTCGTCATCTGAGACAGCAGAGAGAAGCTAGTGCTCTGTAGAGCAGTTTGTCCGTTTAGGGCTACTGTAGAAACATGGCGGCACAAAATGGCGACTTCACTGTAAGGGGACCCACGGTGTATGTAGATAGAAATGACTTAGACTATAATAACGGTTCATTATGTAAGGTCTTTAACACTGAAAACATAGCTATGTATATTGTATTGCATTTTCTAAAATATCACACAGTGCACCTTCAATTTTGTAATAATTTAAAAATAAAAGTTTTACTTTAAAGTACATATTTAAAAAAAAAAGTATTTAAAATTTAAAGTAGTGCACTTATTTGTTGGCTAACATACTAAAGCACATGTAAAGTCCTTGATTATATTTTTTACTGTAGTATGCTATTCAATTTTACATTTAAAGTTAATACATTTTAAATGTGCTGAATTTCAACTTGCATAATATTTGTCAGTACACATTAACCATATTTCAAAGACAATAGTATTTTTTATGAAATAATAAGTAATTATGAAATTACAGCTAAGTTCAGCTAATTGCATTTAATATAAATTAAAACTGTAATATTTTTCATTTAATTGCATTTATCATACAAAACGTCTGAAAACATTACAGTATATTATACAAATATATTATTTCTGTAATAAGTACCCTTTTTAGAAATATGCTGAAGTGTACTTCTTTTCCACAAGTGTCTGTATTTTAAAAGTCAAAATTACTGTTTTCATTTCATTCCTGTTTAGTTAGACTGACAAGACTGGCTTTGGGTCTTGGGTGATCAATGTGACAGAATTTGGCTTCACAGTTAATTCATATTTTAAAAGTAAAAATAAATCATGTGGTGTAATTAAAATATGTTATTATTTTTTACTTAATTGGTTATACAACATTGCATTACAAATATGATTTCTTCATATGATATATATTTTAACAAATCTGCTTCACTGTTTGTTAATATTTAAAAAGAAAGCAAAAACCATGAGAAAGTAATTATTTTAAAAGTCTTAATTACTGTTTTAATTTCATTCTTGTTTATTTAGACTGACAAGACTGGCTGTGCGTCTTGGGTGATCAATATGACAGATTTTGGCCCACAATTCAGAGGAAATTTACAAGTGAATAGTAAAGTGGACGAGTCTGGAACAGGTGAGAGTGTACAACAACTGCTGCTGTCCATTTGAATTATCCTAAGTAGAGTAATGAAACATGGTCTTTTGTTCCTCCAGGGATAACTTTGTCGGGTACTGCCGCAGCTACGTTTTCCTATGATTATGTCAATGTTAACTTTGTGGACACACCAAATTCATACAGGCCTGGCATGGTCTTTAAGGGAAAGGTAACAGCTGCTTCAAAAGCAACTCTTCAGTCCAGATGTGTTTATAACAACTATCTTTATAGAGTTAACTGTGGTGCCGTAACTGTTGTTAGCATTAATAAACAACCTGTTTAGCAGTTAGCATAGTCATATTGTGTAGGCTACAGGAAGTGTTAACTTGTTTGTGAGCTAATCATTTTATCTTTCTCTACATGTTTTTTAACAGGTTACGGTCACTAATCAACGGTCCAGTCTGATGAAAAATGAGACTGTGATTGTCTCTGCAAATTATGGTTATTCATCATTTACTGTGACTCTGACGACAGACAGCACTGGTACTGCCAGCTTCTCTTTCAACGCTTCAGTGTGGTCAGAAAACCCTGTGTCTTTACAGGTTAGTAGTGTTTTTGTTTTAAAACTTGATGTTTACAGTATGTATAATATAATTCAGTAACATTTCACATGTGCGGTAGAATGATTTGCAAACTTCTTTTTTATTAGGCCCAATATAACGGAGGTGAAGTGCGGAATGATTATTATGGTTATAGATATTATCCATCAGACTATCTCTACGTAAGACCCTTTCACTCCAAAAGCAAAAGTTTCCTGATGTTGAAGAACGGTCCAGAGAAGCTCAGCTGTAACAGTGCTGCAACTGTGGTGGCCAATTACATCATTCAGGGCAATGCACTGAGACCAGGCCAGAAAACCTTGGATTTCTTCTACATTGTATGTTTAATATTGACACTCTTTCATATTTGCCCATCAATTGCTTGGTCATTTGTTTTATTGCTCAATAAGCTCTTTGACCTTTTTATGGAAGCACGATATATCAGTTCTATATTGGTTATTTGCCATTATTAGAGATTTATTTGTTTCTCTGTATAGGTTTATATTGGAACCTTATATATACACTCACCTAAAGGATTATTAGGAACACCTGTTCAATTTCTCATTAATGCAATTATCTAATCAACCAATCACATGGCAGGTGCTTCAATGCATTTAGGGGTGTGGTCCTGGTCAAGACAATCTCCTGAACTCCAAACTGAATGTCAGAATGGGAAAGAAAGGTGATTTAAGCAATTTTGAGCGTGGCATGGTTGTTGGTGCCAGACGGGCCGGTCTGAGTATTTCACAATCTGCAGGGATTTTCACGCACAACCATTTCTAGGGTTTACAATGAATGGTGTGAAAAGGGAAAAACCTCAAGTATGCGGCAGTCCTGTGGGCGAAAATGCCTTGTTGATGCTAGAGGTCAGAGGAGAATGGGCCGACTGATTCAAGCTGATAGAAGAGCAACTTTGACTGAAATAACCACTCGTTACAACCGAGGTATGCAGCAAAGCATTTGTGAAGCCACAACACGCACAACCTTGAGGCGGATGGGCTACAACAGCAGAAGACCCCACCGGGTACCACTGATCTCCACTACAAATAGGAAAAAGAGGCTACAATTTGCACAATCTCACCAAAATTGGACAGTTGAAAACTGGAAAAATGTTGCCTGGTCTGATGAGTCTCGATTTCTGTTGAGACTTTCAGATGGTAGAGTCAGAATTTGGCGTAAACAGAATGAGAACATGGATCCATCATGCCTTGTTACCACTGTGCAGGCTGGTGGTGGTGGTGGTGTAATGGTGTGGGGGATGTTTTCTTGGCACACTTTATGCCCCTTAGTGCCAATTGGGCATCGTTTTAATGCCTGAGAATTGTTTCTGACCATGTCCATCCCTTTATGACCACCATGTCCCCATCCTCTGATGGCTACTTCCAGCAGGATAATGCACCATGTCACAAAGCTTGAATCATTTCAAATTGGTTTCTTGAACATGACAATCGGTTCACTGGACTAAAATGGCCCCCACAGTCACCAGATCTCAACCCAATAGAGCATCTTTGGGATGTGGTGAAACGGGAGCTTCGTGCCCTGGATGTGCATCCCACAAATCTCCATCAACTGCAAGATGCTATCCTATCAATATGGGCCAACATTTCTAAAGAATGCTTTCAGCACTTTGTTGAATCAATGCCACGTAGAATTAAGGCTGTTCTAAAGGCGAAAGTGGGTCAAACACAGTATTAGTATGGTGTTCCTAATAATCCTTTAGGTGAGTTATCATTTAAGTGATCATTTAATTGTTCAAGCTTATTGTTACATTTCGATCAATGCTTACATTTAATTTTACACCAACAAATGTATAACACAGTTAAATGTAATCTTTAGCATATCTCAAAAATGAATAACCATTTTTTCATGCTGAACAGTGTAATGTTGTGATGCCTATTTTCAATTTATTAAGACAAAATAGTTTTTAATATCAGCCATTTTTTGCTGCCATAATATAATAGGAAAATAATTGGCCATAATTTTAATATCAGTGTTTCTGCCCCTTTTTTGGTTTGTAGGTTTCCTACATTTTGCAGAGTGACTCTGTATTACACTAGGAGAAATAATGATGAAAAAAATCGCAATGTTAGTCAAGTTGTAGAGCTGTGTAGCATTACATAAATTGTCAGACATTATTTATCTACCTTGTGCTTTCCAGGTCCTTTCCAAAGGCAGCATGGCTCAAAATGGCCGTCTGTCTGTGAGTGTGAAGACTGCAAAAGGTACACAGCTCATTTAATTGGGCATTTACATTGTTCTGTATAGTGTATTTTTATGGTCTATGTACTCAGCATGTGCCTGTTTTGTTTTCACTAATGGTCTCTCTCTCATATTAGAAAACAAAGGAGAGCTGACATTCTCACTGAAGAAGACAGCAGCTCTGACTCCATTCGCTCAGGTGGTGGTTTACACAGTTCTTCCCAGCGGAGAAGCAGTAGCAGACAGTATGAACTTCCCCATTGAAGAATGTTTGCCAAACAAGGTCAAAAAATCCCACATGAAATCCCATTTCAGAATTCAATGTGCCCTTCAAGCTTTTATGTATTTTTTTTTATTTTATTTTTTATCATGAATGTGTGATGAGACTGTGCTTGTGCTTTTACAGGTGTCTTTAAAATTCTCGTCTCTCACCGCACTACCTGGAGAGAAGACATCTCTTAACCTGAAAGCCAGTCCTGGCTCCTTGTGCTCCGTTCGGGCCATTGATCAGAGTGTGCTGCTGTTGAGGCCTGAGGCCGAGCTCAATACAGAGTTTGTATGTTACATCATAACTTACATCACAACTATAACTAATAGATGAGTTTATGAGTTGAATGAGCATGTCTTTCATTTCTCAGTTAAAATTAATTTAGATTTGTTGGGTGCATAAAGTAAAAAATGATACAGCTGTCCAGATATTATAATGAAATATTAGCCTCATTAAAAGAATACAATTCTTGAAAATAAACTTAGTAGTTTGGGATAATCAATTATTATTTCTTAAAATATTTGAACAATATTTAAAAACAAATATTTCATCAAAACTGCTTAATATCTAAAAAATTAATTCATGATGTGGGGGAAATATGTTATTACTTTTTACTTGGTGGTTACACATGGCATTAGAAATAATATTAGCAGTAATAAATAAGTAGTGAAGCATTTTTGTTAAAATATTTTTTTAGTATTAAAATATAAATAAAATATAAATAAAAAACATTTTAAAAACAAAATCCATGTAATGTAAAAAAAATATGTTTTTTCTTGGTTGGTTGTGCAACATGACATTACAAAATATGATTTCTTAAAAATGTAACAACATTTTAGTATTGAAAAATATTTTAACAAAACTGCTTCACAGTTTATTAATATTTCATGGTAAAGAAAATTGTATTATTTTTTTACTTAATTGGTAATACAACATTACAAATATGATTTCTTGAAAGTGTAAAAAATATTTTGACAATTGCTTCACAGTTTATTAATATTTTAAAAACAATTTAAGCAAAATTCATGAGATGTAATGAAATATGTTATTAAATTTTTTTTTTTTAAATGTCACAAAACCGCATGAAACATATATTAATACAACGAGTACATCTCTAAGAACCTTAAACTAGATTTGTATGACTTTTATTTTTTTTAGTATCATGGACACTCTTATGGCAATCTAATAATTTTTTTAGTGATTATTAGGAGATTGTATTGTTAATCCTACGGATTAATATCTTATCATTATTCAACAGGTCTTTGGAATGTTACCAGTCCAGAGTTTGTCAGGGTACCCATACAACATTGAGGAAATGGAACCTATCCCCTGCCGGTATATCGGACCTTTCGATGGTGCTGAGATGAGCAGGCGCAAGCGCAGGCGCAGGAGCAGGGGCATGATCTATTACCCTAACTACAGCCTCAAAAATGATGTCTACAACATATTTAGAGTAAGATACACAACACTTCTTATTTCAGAGGTCATGTGAGCCTTACTGTACACTATCTATCATACACAGTCACATAACACTTGCTTTTTTTTTCTAGGATATTGGAGTCAGAATCGCTACCAACTCTGATGTGAAAGCACCTGTTGTTTGTAATGAGATGAGGAATGACATGATGCCTGGAGAAAGTAAGTAACTTGATTCTGTGTAGGATTTGGAAATGCCCTTTTTTATCTGATTGGATTTACAAACTATCAATTCATACAGGTGTTGCATTTGCTGGTGGTGGGGATTTAGTCTTTGATGCTGCCCCATCGGGAATGGGTTTTAAGGAAAATGCGAAAACTTCTCCTGCCGAGAAGATCCGCAAATTTTTTCCGGAAACCTGGATATGGGATCTTATTCCTGTGGGGTGTGTATCTTGTACCGCTACCTTGCAAATATTTTAATTACTGTATACAGTATATACAGCACCGTCTTTTTTAATTATACAGAAGCACTATATATTTTTGAATTCACCAGGAAATCAGGATCTGTGGCTGTTGCAAAGACTGTCCCGGACACCATCACTAAATGGGCAGCTGGGGCTTTCTGCACATCCCCTGTCGGGTTTGGACTGGCCCCCAACATCGATTTGACTGCTTTCAAGCCCTTCTTTGTGAGCCTCACCCTCCCTTACTCTGTTATCCGTGAGGAGACGTTCACTCTCAAAGCCTCTGTATTCAACTACCTCCCCAAATGTATCATGGTAAGCCCCCGTAATATTTTTACTTGCATGTCCTGGAGTGGTTTTGCAAGCGTTTGTAGTAAAACCATTTCCTGTAGGCTGGCTATACAAATCTCTGTGTCTTTTAATAAAGGTGAAGGTCACGCTGGCAGACTCAAAGCAGTTCACAGCTCAGCCGTGTAAAGGCTGCACATACACTCAGTGTATTTGTTCTGAAGAGAGCAAAATCTTCCAGTGGATTGTTACACCTTCTGCCCTGGGTAAGCCAGATACTTTTGACTTTTATGTATATGAGCAAAAACAAACAGCAATTTCATTTTAATTTCAATTTGGTTGCACAAACATGTTAGCGCCAGGGCTTTGTATCACGCTTAAAAAAGGAATGTCTTAAAGGGGTATAGTTCACCTTAGTTCATCATTTACTCACCCTTATGTCGTTCCAAACCTGTTTTTTATGTCTTTCATCTGCTGATACAAAAGAAGATATTTTGAAGAATGTTGGTAACCAAACAGTTTTGGTTCCCATTGACTTCCATTGTATTTTTTGTTCGTATAATGGAAGTCAATGGGAACCAAAACTGTTTGGTTACCAACATTCTTCAAAATATCTTCTTTTATGTCCCACAGAACAAAGAAAATCGTACAGGTTTGGAAGGACATGAGTGAATAATGATCATTTTTGGGTGGACTATCCCTTTAACACATCCTGCCTAGACTGTCACAGAGTTTATTATTGCAGGCCCCAGTGCACTTTGGTATTTCTGAAACTTAAATCCACACAGAGGATCATTGTGTAGTGGTGTGTGTTTTACAGGAAAGGTGAACATTACCGTCCGCGCTGAGGCGGTGAAGACCCGGGAACTGTGTGGCAATGAAGTGGTGACTTTTCCGGACAAAGGCAGAATTGATACTGTGATGCAGAGCGTTCTGGTGGAGGTTCGTGCCTTTTACTGTATGTGAGCGCTCTTAATAGGCTTACTGAAATCATGTGATTCAATTTCCAACACCAAGCTAAAAAGTCAACATGGAATGAAAATGTTACATAATCACTTTCCTAACACACAATCCTCTATCATACTGTGTTTGAACAATGTACATAAGGGAAACAGTATTTTTGATAATAGCTATTTGGATATTGTTTTGGGTCTTTGTAAAATAGTTAACAGAATGCACATAACATTAAGCATATAAGTTGTAAATAAATCTATCTGTCTATCTCAGGCGGAGGGAACTAAACAGTCAGTCACTCAGAATGAACTCATCTGCTTAACAGGTTAGTATCATAACAGTGTGTTGTGTTGTCTAATTTAATCAATAAAGAATTTGAATTACTCCCGCTTTAATAGAAGTTAAGGTCTGTAACATGCTGCCAATTATCAAAGATAATAATTTTGACCTTCACTTTTGTAAAAATATGCAAACATCCTTTTTACAGTAATGTTCTTACAGTGCAAGTCTATGGACCTGATATGGATCACAAGTAGATGAGGGAGACACATTGCCGTTTACACCTGGTCTCTTTTGTCCACTTTCGACCACATCTTGTCCTGATTTCTTTTGAGGGGAGAGGTCCTCCCCTATTCTATGGGTGGCTAAATGTTTGGGCTTTTTCCAGATCTTTCAGTCTAAAGGATGAATGTTTAAGTCCCCTCTGGCTAGTGCGCTTCCCATAATGTTTACGCGTTGGGTCAGTAGGCAGAGAGCAGGTGGTCTTCTGTGGCTGTTCGAATGCATTCGACCACATGAGCAATCCATTCAAATGATTTTACGACTACCTCTGGAAGTGGTCGAAGAAGGACAAGCTCAAAACGTTTTAGACTCTGTTTACACCTGTATTTAGCATTGTCCACTTGTGATCAGTTCGGATTGCATTTTCAATTCCACAATCGAATTTTGCAACATTAAAAATGCAATTGCAAGTGTCTTAAAGGTGCGGTATGTCGGACTGACAGCTCGAAATAGGTACTGCAGTCCAAATTCAAAATAGTGGAGATCGTTGTTTCCTCCTCAGATTCGACGCTCACGCGTTTTGCCAGCTTGAGAACATGCAACAGGAGCGGCCGCAATTAACAGTGAAAGCCACACTGTAAGTTGATGAGTTGATTTATGCGCGTTTTAATATGCTCTCGTTCATAGAGATTTTTTTGATGGATGCCGAGGCTTTAGGTCAGGTAGAATCTGCGATCATTGACCCAGTTTGTTTTTACTGGCTTCCATGGCTGCTGCAATACGCTGTTTTCCGCCAACCGGCGGCGTGCGGTAGAATAACTGGCTGTAGCATTGTTTTTCTGAGAAACAAGTAGATGAATTTAGCATGTGTCCTAAATATCTGCAATATCTGCATATTATGGTATTTTTATGCTTTAGTAAAGTGAAAAACATACATACAGCACCTTTAACGGTGAGTGAAAATGCAATTACGAAAAATACCATTTATTTTGCTACAATTTTTGCTTGAACATATCTAATAATTTCTGTAATACATTTTTACTTTGTAACTTCTTAAATGTTAAAATATATTTAAATTATATGTTTAAACTAGTGTAGGATTAATGTGTATGTTAATTATATTATTGAATTTGAATTAGCATTTTGCTCCAAATTTGGTATGGAAAATGTACATTTAAATACAGAAATACGTTACCATTTTACATATTGCATTGCCATGTTGCATATTACATTTTAAATTGAATACCGCTACCCATAAGCTTCCATACCTATGAGGCAAGGTATTGCAATGGATAAAAGTTCAAATGAAAAAGTTTAAAAAAGGCTTCCAGTTTTACCTTTTAACCCTTCCTGCATGTTTTTTTTTATTTTATAAGAAATGAGAGAAAATGATTTTCTGTGGTAAAATACAGAAGGAACATGTGTTTTGACATTTTTTCTCTATTCCATTAGACAATACTCAGGAGACATCCGTCTCTCTCACTCTACCTGAAGTTTTTGTCAAGGATTCTGCCAAAAGCTTCGTCACTGTTCTGGGTGAGCCTAAAGATATGCTGGGAAATGTACATGATGTACATTCATTCCTGCGTTATATTAGCATATACATATGAAATAATATGTTATTAATACAATTCCTCTCGTTAGAAGGTTTTCTGATTTTTAATCACGGTTGTATTCTCCTGTTTCTTCGGACTGTAGGTGATCTGATGGGTCGTGCTTTAAAGAACATTGGTAATCTGTTGGCTATGCCGTACGGCTGTGGCGAGCAGAACATGCTGCTTTTTGCCCCTAATATTTACATCCTTCAGTACCTGGAGAGCAGCGGGCAACTCACTCCTGAGATTAAAGCCCGAGCCAGAACCTTCCTGGAGAGCGGTGAGGAAATCTGTTTTGAAATAAATGATTATTGTGTATTAATGCATCTTACAGAACAGGAAATACTATTTATACTGTAAATACATATACATTTCAATAGTTTTAATGGGGAAGAGATAAAAACTTTTAGGAAATTATTGTTTGCAGTCTATTTCTTGCATTTAAAAACAAAAAGTAATACGTTGATATTTTAACAATAGTTAGTTTAGCGTTTTTCAAGCTAGCTCACCAAAGCTCTCATTGATAATTCATCAGCTGGATTTGATTAATAAACTCAGCGGTGAATCATAACCAGTGTTCGGAAGGTTACTTTGAAAATGTAATAGTTACAATAGTAACGTTTTAAATTGGGTTCCTTGTAATCTGTAACCTATTTCAGTTACTTTTTTAAGTAATGTAACTGATTACATTTGATTACTTTTCTAAATTTCTAACATATGTTTTTAACTGTTAATCATTTTCAAACATTTAAACCAGGCAGGGTTAACCTCTGATAAAAATTAAGCTATATTCAACCTAAAATATTGTTTAGACTTAATGACCAATCGTTGTGTAGTTAAATAGCTTTATTTTGCAAGTCAAAACAGGACAAACTAATAGAGGGATTTTTCCACTAGGTGGCGCTTCAGGTTAACGTTCATCATAGGAGATGCTTCCTCAGGTTCGACACTGAAACCTTCGATGTCGATAGCATTTTAATAGTTGGCAAACATATTTTGCACTGAACTGCTATATTGGCACCCTTTTCTCATTTTTGGATGAAATTATTTTTACATTTCCAGCACTGGAACGCATTTTTGTCACTCGGCATGGTGGAAACTCAGACCGGTTGTAGCCTAAAGCTTTTGGCGGCAATGTGGATTGATGTATTTGGCAGACGCTTCAAATTCAAACAAGAGAACCAATCAAAAGCATCAGAATAGCATTGTTTTACTAAACTGCCTTTAAATAGCAGGAGGCACATCAAAAACAGGCAAAGCAACAAATTAATATTATTCAATATCCTAGATTTTTACAGAAATTCCCCCAATCGTTAACTGTAATATAATTTGAAAAAATTCCATTACATGACATTTAACTTGTTACTCCCAAACACTGATCATAACTTAATGAGAGAAATATTGAACTCCACTAGAATATTTAAAATAAACAAATCCTTCTTGTGTTGCAGGCTATCAAAGAGAGCTGACGTACAAGCATTATGACGGATCTTACAGCGCTTTTGGGATGAGTGATCCTTCTGGTAATACCTGGTGAGTCTGAAACTGAGACAATGAAAGCATTCAGTTGCTTAACTTAGGCCTTACTGTGTGGATTCTGGCTTCCCGTATTTGGATTTAATGCCCTTCTGTTCAGAAGGTGTTTTAGTCCACATAGACTTTATACACAAGGAAACTTCCTGAAAACTATCAAGGCAGATTTACTGAATTGTGGGAATTTGACAGTAGTTTCTATTGTTTCCTCAGGTTAACTGCATTTGTGATGAAGGCTTTCGGTGGGGCAAAGCAGTATGTATTTATAGATCAGAACAACATCAACCAGGCAAAGGATTGGCTGGGTCAACAGCAGAAGGACAACGGCTGCTTCTCCTCTGTTGGGACGCTTTACCACCTTGATATGATGGTGAGAACAGAAGAGTCGTGCTGAGGTCCTTTATCTGCTGCTGAAAAAAAAAATTCTTAAACCGGCCTAAGGTCCCAGCTGGTTTTATCAGCTCTAGTTGGTCTCCTAAGCTGGACTTTTTGTTTTTCTGATTTTATAAGAGTTTTGGCCTGGAAGAACAGCTTGACCAGAGAGTTTCAGTCAAGATGTTATCTTTTTGGCAGGGATATTCTATCAAGCCAATAAAACACCCTCCATCAAGGTTTCATTTGATAGGTGTTGACAGCACACATAAACTGAACATTGGTATCTGCAGGGCTTTTCTTTTGCGGTGCGCAGTAGAGGCTTATTGGATAATCATGTTTTATACAAGTGTGTGTGTGTGTGTGCCTGGGAGGCAGTTGAAGTATGTCCATAGATTTCACTGTTTCAAATTCAACTACTTCTTAATTTTTGAAGGCTATATTGAGCTCATGCTCCTGTGTGCTTTCACTACAGAACATGGGAATTTAATTGATATTTTGGCTTATTTTCTAGTTAAAATGTTTAAAACAAGATTACGCAAGGTTCTTTAGGATAATGTGACATGTTTTCAGAGAACATATTTAAAAAAATATTTACCTTACCTCAGTAGCAAAATGAGTTTAAGCTTTAAACATAAATCTATCAGGATATAGTGAGGTTCATGTTTAAAATTCACCGTATAAGCTATATTTGAAAACTGAAAACAATTATAGAAAATGTTTTCATTCTCAGATCACATTCTTCAAATCGTTTTTTGACGTTCTAATGTCATCTGCATAGAGTAAGGATTCGATCTTCTGATCTTCTACATATAAAATAGAGAAATAAATATCAAATACAGTTTCAGAAAATATGATTCAGAGAGAGGTAATGGATTTATGGGGAGGAAAATGGCTCTTTAGTCTGGTGGTCCTGGATTTCACACTCTGGAAATGTCAGTTAGATTGGCAATAAACGGAGGAGACTGAAGTTCTGAAGATGGGAAGGATCTTTGATGATGCTTTTGCTCTCACAGGGTGGCGTCAGCGATGAAGTCACTCTCTCTGCATACATCACTGCAGCGCTGCTGGAATTAGGGGTACAGAACTCTGTGAGTAAACCCCTCTTTATGGGTCCTGAGGGATGGATTCTAGTAGTCACAGATCAATTTAACTCAATACAGATAATGTGCCTAATGGAGGAAGCAGATACTCATTGCGTCTTTTGTGTGCTGTGTAAGGATCCCATGGTGGTGAAAAGCCTTGCGTGTCTAAGGGAGGCATCGCGTAACAATACCAACACTTACGTCAGCGCCTTGCTATCCTACACATTCACTCTTGCTGGAGATGTGCAGATGAGGCAGAACCTCATCTCCAACCTGGACAGGCAGTCAAGAAGACAAGGTACCATTATCCCTTTAGATTATGATCAAAATAACCTATATTTTTCCATTTCTATATTTTTTTTAAAGACCTTTCTTATATAATTCGCTACAGCCAAGAAATTCAATTATTACTTATGTCTTTCATTTTCTGTTCAATTTTCAAATTCAATATAGTAAATCTCTATAGTATGGAAAAAAATTTTTTTTTACACAAATTAAATGTTTAGTTCACCTAAAAATGAAAATTCTGTCATGAATTACTCACCCTCATGTCGTTTCAAACCCGTAAGACTTTCGTTCATCTTCGGAACAAAAATTAAGATATTTGAATGAAATCTGAGAGATTTCTGTCCCTCCATTGACAGCTACGCAACTACCACTTTAATGCTTTAAAAAGTTCATAAAGAGATCGTATAACTTATCCATATGTATTGAACGGTTTAGTCCAAATATTCTGAAGCGACACAACCACTTTATATGATGAACAGATTGAATTTAGGCTTTTATTCACATATAAACATTCCTCACCGCACACATCAGTTGTGGTAAACGGAAGCTCAAACATGTTCGCTTGACATGTGAGAACCAATGAGGTTCATTGTCGTGTTCAGTGTTGGGGGTATCGCATTACAAGTAACTTGAGTTACGTAATCAAATTACTTATTCAAGTAACTAGTAAAGTAACGCATTACTTTTCAAATTTACAACAAAATATCTGAGTTACTTTTTCAAAACATTTATTTGACTGACAGCTCTCCTGTCCCCATGTTGAGAAAAAAATCGAGAGTAAGTGTAGAGGCGTTATGTGTAAACATGACGGTTATTGTAGTTCTGGACTGGACATTTATTTATCTCACTTGCACAATAAAGATTGAGTACTCCTCAAAATGAATAAAATCAGTCAAATGCAAAATCAGAAAACTATGTAAACCTCCAATAATTAAATTACATTAATTAAATGTTAAATAAAACAAATATTTTTATGCATTTAATCTACCTTTATTAACCATTATTTATTAAATAAATATACCTTTATTAAAACAATGTCTTGCTACTGACCTTTGATGATTCAGTTAAACCATGAGAAAAAATTACTAGATCTTTTGTTTTTATTAGTAAAAAAATTTCTCCTGCGTCCTATTCTTCCATAATCCAAAATGGCAGCACAGCACAGCAGAGCTGCACCCTCTACTGTTCATGCGTGAATTTGCATTTTTACCTCAGCCTCAAAATTTATTTAAATTTTGGTATGAAGAGGTCTTTACCTTTGCACAAAAATATAACTTTTTTGTTATGAAAAAACCAACAACAAAAAACAAGCCCAGCCCAAAAAAAGTAACGCAAAAGTAACGTAACGCATTACTTTTCTTAAAAAGTAACTAAGTAACTCAATTAGTTACTTTTTAAAGGGGTGGTAAACCACGATTTCACTATTCTAACTTTAGCTAACGTGTAATGTTGCTGCTTGAGCATAAACAACATCTGCAAAGTTACAACGTTCAAAGTTTAAAGCAAAGGGAGATATTTGCTTTTAAAGAAATCAGTTTCTAAGAACTACAGCAAACGGCCAGCAGGCGACTACAGACATTCCTCCAGGGTTGGTGACATCAACAGGCTCAATATTTACATAAACCCCTCCTCCGAGAATATTAAATAAGGGGGGGTGAGGCCATTTTGTATCGCGGCGCTGTTGTGGTATAGTAGGCTGGAGTGTTGTTGCCGCGATGCCGAGGAAACGCTGTTATTTTCATCCGGATTGCAGGTCTGGGGTACTTGCTCTGTTCAGCCTTCATAGGGACGGGGGTGCGTTGCAGAGCGTTTAACATAAAACATGTTATATGCACGTGTGTTTGAGTCAGCGGGGAATCAGGCGCGCGCAGGGCTCCCTGCAGCACATCTAACAGAGGAAAACATCCACCGTCTTCGCGATTTCAATGCCAGATTTGCACAACGTCAGCTGCGTGAAAAAAACACTGCCGGTGCGTGGATGCATGACGCGCGCGCTGCACATTTCACGGAGGACAACACAAACTTCCACAAACTTCGCGAGTTCAATACAGGATATGCACAACGGCTTGTCCTGAAAGCTGGATTTACAAACAGAAGCTGTTCACGGGCCACAACCTGTAAGTCTGATTTATTTTTCATCGATGTGTTTTCCTGTAATAGGTTGTAGCAAGGAAGTAAACAGATGACAACGCTGTTCTGCAAACCAGTCTGTTAAATGCTCATTCATACTTAACGTTATCCGACGAACACCTAACGTTACAAACACTAACGTTAAAATCTCAACAGCGAACCTGACATTAGTGTAAATGATTCTTTGATTAGAGCTTTTATGTATTATTTATCTACAGGCATGCTAAACATGGTTCTGTGTGTGATTTGGCTAACTTACTAGTTAAAGCCAGTGCTTAGTGTTTGTTTTGGGTTAGTTCTTGCGACAGATATTTGGCTATAATCGTTCTAAAAATACAAAAGTTAAAGTGCCATTCAGTAGCGATCATTATAGATCCGCAGTCTTTACTCTTGAGGACTGAACAGGTTCTGCTCGATCATCTTCACTCAAATGTTCTGGGTCTGATTCGGGCTCAGATTGGTATGGTTTTATTGACGCCGTTGTTTCTAACACTGACCAAAGCACAGCCTCCGGTAAGGGGCGTGACGTTTCCGACATACGTGCACTAGGCGTTTAGCGAATCACAACACACTGGGCCAGCTAACCAATCAGAGCCCATCGCGTATTTTTGAGGGACTGGCTTCATACAACCCGGAAAGCATCAGACCGTTTTACAAGGAGGGACAGAGCAGTGTAGAATAAAGGTCAAATATATGAAAAATAAGGCAATTTTTTTTAAAACGAAGCATGAACACATGTTACAGTGCACCCCACAAACACAGTCAAGCCTTCAAAAGAATGTGTTTTACCACCCCTTTAAGGGAGTAACGCAATATTGTAATGCATTACTTTTCAAAGTAACTTTCCCCAACACTGGTCGTGTTTACTGAATTTGTGAATAAAATACTTAATTATACCTGTTCAGCATATAAAACATGAAGGTGAGTAAATTATGACAGAATTTTCATTTTTGGGTGAACTATCCCTCTAAGAATGAATTCCCACAACTTTTTTAATTTTTGGCCACTTTTTATTTATTCGTTCACACATTTTACAAATCCAGTTCACATTGTACACTTGATAAAAAAAAGCTGTAAAAATACAGCCTCATGTTAATATGAAGGCCTCATGTTTTTAAATTAGATTTTTGATTGACTTTCACATGTATTTTGGATTAAACATTGCATTGTGTTGTGTTTTAGGGTTGAAGGAAATGTCCGTAAACAGATAACAGTTAATTTTCTGCCAGAATATTATCTATGGCCACAATTGAACTAAACTGAGGGAACAAATTTGTGTCCACAATACCTTGTTTTTCTGCCCATGTCATGTGCGGTGCACAAACTACTGTTGATAGTTATTGTGTTGCAGAGGAAAAAACACATATTTAATTTTCTTTTTATTTTATTAGAATATTTCTGTGGACCCAAGATTGAAAAACCCTAATCTAAATGATTAGCATTTTAATAAACACTATCACCAGACCTCAGTGTTCCAGTCTCATGTGTTCTTGCTGTTATCACTTCAGGTGTTGGACGATATTGGACTCAGGCTAATAATAATGCACAGTCGATTGGCTCTGTGGAGGTAGAGATGAGTGCCTACGTGTTGCTGGCGCTGCTCTCGGGACCCTCACTACCTGGATTTGGACTGAACTACTCTGCTGGCATAGTGCACTGGCTAAGCAAGCAGCAGAACGCCTATGGAGGATTCTCCTCTACCCAGGTAATGTTATTCATCTCATGCAGCTTTTTTTAGACCCTTCTCAGTAGTTATAATGTGTTTTATCATTATTGACTGTAAGTGGTGTCGCTCTCCCTCTTTTGCTGTGAACAGGATACTGTAGTAGCACTCCAGGCCATCGCTAAATACAGTGCTGCCACCTACAATCCAGAAGGATCCATTACCGTCACCGTGACCTCCACCTCAGGGCAGAACCAGTTCACCGTCAACCGGAACAACCGTCTGCTTTACCAGGAGAAACAGCTGCAGCCAACTAATGGCACATACAAGCTCAGAGCAGAAGGCAAAGGCTGTGTTTTTGTGCAGGTCTGTGCGCTGCCTCTTATGTTGCACAGTTTGAGAACTTAAACGGATAGTTCACCCAGAAATGAGTTGTGTCATTACTCACCCATGTATGACTTTCTTGTATGGATCATACAAGGAAGTCATATGGGATTTGAATGACATGAGGATGAGTACATGACTTAATTTTACGTTTTTGGGAGGGTGAATTATTCTTTTAAAAGCTACTGAAAAGGACTTAAGTGATGAAATCTTTCTTTTGTTTGTCTCTCAGTTTGCCTTGCACTACAATATCCCGCCTCCTCCAAAATCGTTGGCCTTCAGCGTCAAAGCGAATACTGGAGTTTGCAACAACACAAGGAACAGAGCTTTTACGTTAACCACCACTGTCCAGTGAGCCACACAGTTCTTACTGTTTTTTAAGGCACAATATGTTATATATTTTGTTGACTTGTGTACTTGCATTATCCCAAATGTTTCCAAGAATGTTTAAATCCAGAGAAATAAGCAATTTTAACCAGGACACAGACCTATAAATGGCATCATACCCACGTTACCCTCGATTTCCAGTTTTATTTTGTAGACCATGGAAACACCAAAGACGCATTAATATATTATATGTTTTATTGGACAGGTGAGCAACTGTTTGGATACATTCATCGACAGAAAAAAAATCATTGTTATATAGCTCAACACATTTAGTTTTATTGTTTAAATCTGGTTTTCTTGATTTACTGCGAGTACCATTTTTTACCATGCCTATCGATCTAGCTCACTGCAGTGTGAACAAGTGTCTCATAGTAGCCGCAGAGCAAACGCACAGAGTAGCATTGTAACATAACTTTCAACACACTCAAATAATGTATCTAATATGATATGTGTACGCATGACCAGCAAAAGCGGAAGCGATCGTCTGCGGTATAATAAAAGCTACACCTTTGTTTTAAATAAGCGACCTCTAGCGGCGACAAATTACATATTGTGGCTTTAATTAATGGAAACAGCCCTCATGAGTATAATAATTTTAACATAAATAATGATCTAACGAAGTAAATTTGTAATTTTATTATTTTTTCTTGCTATACATGCTACATGCATCATTTAAATGAATAGTTCACCCTGAAATGAATATTCTGTCATTATTTACTCACCATCATAACCTGTGAGAGATATTTTGAAGAATCTTCACTAAAACACCTCCTGGGACCCAGTAACAGACTTTTGTCCTCTGTAGTGGACATGATATTTTAGTGAATTTCTGACATCATACATGTCAAATTTGTTTTGTTTGTTTTTTTAAGTAAAGAGCTTTAAAAGAGCTCGGACTTTAAAAAATGACTGACATTAATTTAGTGATCAAATATAACACTCTTATGGAAATATGGCACGAGTGGTGCAATGCGACGCGACAAAAGACAATATAACCCATTATAATCAGTGATGTTGTCTACACTGGTATGTGGCGTGGCGCGATGCGACACAACAAATCCCTGACAGTAAACTCATGCCTCGTTCTATTTATGATGTACTGACCAAGCGGCAACCTCCGCCAGTTTCTCTTGAAGCCAATACGAAAGTGACTTAAATTGCAATTCATCAACTGGCCACTAGGGCTCCAAAAAGGAGCAGAATCTCATTAAGCCCCATGTTAAAATGCCCAACTTTACAGCAGAAAAAAACATGTTTACAGTCTGGTACAAATTGTGGTTTTGGTCTATATATCATGATAACTGTGAGGGGGTGAATTTTTTTATAACTCATTCGTTTACATTATATAAAGCCTTAAAGTTTGAGTGACAGGTGGATTGCTGTTTGTCTGCTGTCTGTTAGTCATTGCGTCACCTCAGCTCCACCAATGTCCCGCCTCTTTGGCCATTTTCTGTTATCCGTGAGTGACGCACGATGGCTGCCAAGATGGCAACGGCCAGCTCGACCCTACTTTACGCGTCAAAACTGCTCTTCAGAATCCTATGGGTGACGTCACAAGGACAAATGCTTTGGAACGGTCGCTTTGTCGCGTCCTGTGTAGATACGGTGTTAGGAAAATGTTATGGGGTTTCAAATCAAAATATGACTTTCTTTTACGAAACAGGACATCGATTTCATACATATCCACTGTAGAGACACCAGGACTTAAATCATGTTTATCAGACATTTTGGGAGAAGGAAATAAAATTTCATTATTCCTATGAAAAAATATTAGATATTATGCAAATCTTGCTAATTGCTACTCCCATTATTACACTCCTTTTTTCTTTTTACATGTTCCCCCAAGAACACATTAATATATACAAATTAGATACAATGTATAATGGAAAAACCTGCTTATTTTTACACACATATTGCATAAAGCAAAATTATATATCAAATCATTCTGTTGTATCTTTTTTTTTAAACATAGTTAAGAATCATCTTTGTACAAAGTTTGGTAAAGTTTTGAGTCCTGGTGTCCTCTACAGAGGGGACATAGCATAACGTATTAATAAAAAAAATTTTTTTTTCTTATGCTCGAATGCAATGACACGAAAAAATACTAAATTCACAATATTTTATCCTCCTGAGAACCAGGGAAGAAAAGTTATCTTCTAAAACACTAAAAGTATTTAATTTCAGCATTCTTTTTTTCCCTTTTGTGACGTATATCTGCGTGAAACGGCTTCTGAAATGAGAAAAATGTAGGGTAGAAAAAAAAAAAAGATGAAATGCACAGATAATTAATTTATAATAAATACTACAATATTACATAAAAAAAATAAGAATGGTCCATTTTGATTATATGGCGACTTTAACTATTCATGTAAATACTATAAACTAGCAAAACAAATAATATGAAAAATATATACTACTGTTCAAAAATGTGGGGTCAGTGATGCCCACATTATGTATAGAAGTCCTGCAGACAGCTGTAAAAAAATCCACTTGGAATTATAATGCTTAATTGTGAAATATAAGGATATGAATTAGTAACCGAACATATACATTCGATTCTAGAATAAATGAATATTGAACCTACTTTATGACCTAATAGACTTTTTGCTGTCTGTCAGACTTCGTACAGAACGATGTGTGGTTGTGAACCCTGTTTGTGACTGTTGGAGCGATTGTATGACAGGTATAACGGCACACGAGTGGAGACCAACATGGTGATCATTAACATCAAGCTGCTGTCTGGGTTTAAGCCAGATGAGACGTCTCTGCAGGCTGTGAGTGACACTTGAAGGGCTCCGGTTCTCTTTTGATCTCAAGTAGTGCAGCCAGTGATTGATTCGCTCTCATTCCCTCCCTTTGTCTCCACAGCTAAAGGAAGACCCCACCATCAAACGAATGGATCTGGACGAGGATCATGTCATTATATATTTAGATGGGGTGAGATTATTTGTTTTAGTCAAATACCTTGAGGGGTTCTAAACATTTTTTGTGATGGATCGCTGATATTTTTGACACTAAAAGGGATCAATTCAATATGGAATCAAAATGAACCCTGTGTACTTGACACACTCTCTTCGTTCGTGCTCCATAGAAAATAAATCTCTTCGTAATCTTGCATCATAATTAACTTTTTGTTCTTGTCCAGTTGAAAAAGCAGCAGATGCAGACCATCAGCCTGATGCTCCTGCAGGACGTACTGGTGCAGAACCTGAAACCGGCTGTGGTGAAAGTCTACGATTACTACAAGACCAGTACGTGTTTATTCATCGCTGTGCGCTCTAAAAAGTCTGAAAGGAAGGGTTTTCATTATAAACCTAGCAAAATGATTATAAAATAAAAAATATAAGGGAAAAGAATCTTAATGTTTAAGATTTTCATTTTTTATAAATCTTAGTGACATCATGATATAAGTGTTGGGTAATTGTGCTTTACGAGCCTGTATTTATTCTTGGCATAATGCGTTTTCATTTTATTGGGGCAAGCACAACAATGTAGTGCACAAAAAAAAAACTATGTTGTGTTTCTGTTCCTCCAGGTGAATTTGCTGTGATTGACTACACCTCCCCGTGTGCATAAACAGTACTGTAAGTACAGTAATTGTTGACCAGGTTATATAAATAATTGAAGACCCAAATAATTGAATACATTTAGTAATTTAGCAGAATACCCAAATCCATGTAAATCCAATGTGGAAGGGGCTAAATGTAGAATATTGTAGTGTGTACAATAACTGATTTATGTGTGCACTTCATTCATTTTTAAACATTAATTTACCCTTATAATCTTTAATCAAATACGTTAACCTTTCCTCCCCCCTCGAAACGACTTCTCTTCTCTTCCTGTCATGTGCTATGGCGCGAGGGCGGGGCTATCGTGCTCTGTCTCGTTTCTGCGTCGCCTCTCAGAAACCCGTCACTGATCGTAGCAATATGGTGTTTTAGGTGCATTTTTTTGGTATACACAATCAGTGTTGGGGGTAACGAATTACAAGTAACTTGAGTTACGTAATAATATTACTTTTCCAAGTAACTAGTAAAGTAACGCATTACTTTTCAAATTTACAACAAAATATCTGAGTTACTTTTCACATTAATTTGACTGACAGCCTCATTAATTTGACTCCTGTCTCCATCTTGAGAAAAATAAGTGCAGATGCGTTGTGTGTGAACATGATGGTTATTGTAGTTCTAGACTAAATGTGAGCATTTGTTTATCTCACTTGCACAATAAAGATTCTGTACTCCTCAAAATGAATAAAATCAGTCAAATGCAAAATCAGAGTACTATGCAAACCTCCAATAATTAAATGTTAAATAAAACAACTATTTTTATGCATTTAATCTACCTTTATATTTAATTTACCAATGTCTTGCTGCTGACCTTTGATGATGAAAATTACTAGATTTTTTTGTTTTTATTTTGTTTTCCATCCTATTCTACCATTATCCAGAATGGCAGCATAGCAGAGCTGCGCCCGTTACTGTTTATGCGTGAATTTGCATTTTTACCTCAGCCTGGGGCTTATTTCAATTTTGGTATGAAGAGGTCTTTACCGTTGCACAAAAATATAACTTTTTTGTTATAAAAAAAAAACAAAAACAAGCCAAAAACAAGAAAAAGTAACGCAAAAGTAACGTAACGCATTACTTTTCTTAAAAAGTAACTAAGTAACTCAATTAGTTACTTTTTAAGGGAGTAACGCAATATTGTAATGCATTACTTTTCAAAGTAACTTACCCAAACACTGTACACAATACCTTCTTCAGGAAGGACTTGAGTCAAAAAGAGAGAAATATATGAGAAATAAAAACTTTTTTATGTAAAAAGTATATATTCGGACGATCAGCTTGTCGTGACGGCTCGCACTTAGGAATGCAGCGTGTGTGAACGTGCCTACGGCGCTCCCCCCTTATAAGGGAGAGCTGAGGAAAAAAGTTTTACAGAAATAAAGCCATAAAAGGCTTAAAAATTAGTCAATTCTGTAGCATAAACCAGCGAAAAGTGAGGAAATATGCTCAGAAACATGAAGAAAAGATTTAGAGAGAAAATTTATTTATTTAAGAGATAGATTGAGTTTTTCTCATTCTCATCGTCAGGCTCCTCAATAAAAAAATGCTGCATGGGAGGGTGCAAACTGGCATTCAAATCTGCCTCCATTTTGTTAGCAATGCCCAACTTCCAATGATCCAATCAATTCCCGAAGGACGAAATAAAGTCCTTCCCTACATTTTTTCTAATTTCAGAAGCCTTTTCACTCGATATACGTCATAATAAGGAGAAAAGGATGATCTCAACTTCCATTTCACGCCGACTTTTAAGTATAGAGGGTATGCATTGACGTACATTTTTCCCCGCTGGAACTGAGTGGCAGAAGAGCTGCTGCATGTCTGGATTTGATAGTGGAAGACATGAGTAAAACAAACGATTATCAGTTTACACTAAAGGTTGGACTCGAAAAAGTGTTCCTTAACACCCAACATCCAGTGATCCATAGATATTGACATGCAGCCAGGAAATGTGTTTTCCTGACATTTAAATGAGCCAGATTTCGATATATAAATATTTATCACTGTCAGTCTTCACAATTTCGAGAATGAATCCAGCATGCAGATGGGCCTATGTATTGAAATTTGTATTTTATTCAAATTCTGAATATAATATAGGCCCATTAATTTTTTTTTTTATATATCGCCTAGACAGCTCGCAAAGAGCGCACCCTTTATAATCACTGAAAGCTGTCACTCATTCAATCTCACAAAGTTCCGTTATATTAATCAGTGAAGCTGACGACACAATGAATCTCTTACTTACATAATGTCTACACTTTGTTCGAGAGGATTAGCGCAGGTGCAGAACTCAGCAATGGACAAAAACTCTACCTTCAACACCTGTGATTGGCCATTGCGTTCAAGAAATCAACTAACATGTCTGTGATTGGCTACATTACTCACCGAAGGGAAAACACGTGGAAATTGAATCATTTGACGAGCGCAAAAACAGATACGCTCTGGTTCTTTTGCCAACTCTTTTTGGCTAATAATATGCTATTATTTCGAAGAAAACAGATCCTAGAGCAGTTATGGGCAGCTTTTCCCTCTAAAAACAATCAGTAGCAGAAGCAGCAGGCCGCAGTGGTTTGAGTGAGAAAATGACACGCTATTATCAAGTCCGTCTCCCTCGGCCCAGAGGGGGGCCGTAACCACAGTCACTCCGGCCAATGGTGACGTCACGTGCATACCCTCTATTGCTCGTGCTCACACTCATGCACATGTAATGTACAAAAGACTGAACCTGATTCAATGCCTTGATATACTCACAGCGAAGCTCTTTTTCATTCTTTGCTTAGAAAGAAGTTGAAAATACCTTTACAGCGATACACGGTTTGCGAACATCAGGGGCCTTAAAAATGTTGCATAGAAACCGTCCAACATTTGATCTTACGATAATTTCTCAAATGTGCGCATGTGTGATTCAGAGAACGTGAAGTCAAATGTATAAATCGCAAACAATCTTGACGTGGCGCAAAGCACTTTTCCACGTCAAAGAAGTTTTTATAAATATAAACGTTGGCGTGGATTTGAGCGCACAATCTAAGATCAAATCTGAGCATACGCATGTTTTATAAATGAGGCCCCTTAAAACTGACGGCAGAATGTCTGGGCTTTTTTCGCAGTTTTCATTGGTCAAGGACTGCCCAAGAGGACGTTTGACTGACATATAATGCAACCAATCACAGTTCGTTTTGTGTCATGTTTATGGGCGTGAAAATGTAAAGTCGATTTCCCTGCAATAACAGACCGGCGTGCATCTTGTGTGTATGTGCTGCGCGCTTTCCTCTCAATAACAAAATGGACAGCGGAGAGAAAACAGCAGTTTAGAAAGCATCTGATCATAGCGATGTGAATATATCATGTTGACAGATGAGGTAATTCAAATTGTTATGGTAATTAAAAATTGTTATGACAGTTTGAATATAAAGTTGAGACGATAATTTGTCTTTGCATGTCACAGTACAGTACATAATAGATCTTAAGCATTCGTTGAATGTCATAGAACGTCATCCGTTTGATTTTCCCGGCAAAAACGTCCCGAGTCCTTCACATAAAAATCCGTCTACAGGCTTTCATAGACAACCTAGGAAGTCAGTGAAGGTCTAGTTTTTAAGTTTCATTACAATCTGTTCACACATTGACCATCAAAATTCGTACATAAAGCCCCTTTAAGCTGTTTTCAACAGTGACAATAATAAGAACTGTGTCTTGAGCAGCATATCATCATATTAGAATATGTATGTGGCTTTGATAAAAGGTAATCTGTTGTATTTCAGGTGATCTGAACTGCTGATGGAGAGACGGATGTTCTAGAGACAGAATTAAGACTTACATTTTGGCTGTTCTTTTATAACTTTCTTGTAAAATTGTCTTCTAAAATAAAAAATATAGCATCACTGAACTGATTATGCATTTTAGTTGCTATTAAACAATTTGACAGTTTTTGCATTTGAAACATTTGCGTCCTGTAATTATTTATTATTTACATTTATTATCTTTACTGTACATATGCAAATGTCTGCATCTTAGAGGAATAAGCTAGACCTTATAATGCATATTAGCCTTCTGATGCATGAATTAAATCACAACCCAACCCACATTTCAAAACACTTGATATGTTTAGTAGAACTTATAGGTTGTGGATTAATTCATCTCTTCTACTGGTGCAGCATCTAAAGCTTTAAACAAGATTTTATCGCCAACACATAAAAGCTGCTTTCAAACTTTTTGTTCACTGTTGTAACACCCAATGATATCTGTGTATCGCTTTCCCCCTTGAGTCTTTAAAAGAAACAGAGTCAAAAATTGTTTCAAAACCACTCAGATTCTTGATACTCTCTTCTTAGCGGCAATAATTCATCTTTTAAAATGCCTGTTAACTTCAGTAATATTATGTTAGAA
Organism: Gobio gobio; assembly: GCF_949357685.1. Taxonomy (NCBI): domain Eukaryota; kingdom Metazoa; phylum Chordata; class Actinopteri; order Cypriniformes; family Gobionidae; genus Gobio; species Gobio gobio. The sequence goes on from NC_137114.1 coordinate 40,955,969, forward strand.
TGCTAATTGGGAATATTCTCCTACTGCTGCCCACCACAACGGTGTCGGTTTCACTGCGTTCCAGGAATTACCAAATAATTTCAGTAAACGATCCCAACAAATTGCATCAGCAAACAACTCGCTTCAGAGAGACTAAAGTGTACAGTAAACCCCAAACAGTTCAATAAGTATTGCCTGCATATTGCTCAAAGACTGAACTGATACTCTCTCACTTTTCCCCCTCAACGTTTGAATTCTAAAGAGATTGAAATTGTTTCTAGGGCCGCCATATTTAGTGATAAGCTCCATGTGAAAGGCAGTTTTTACATTTTTTTAACTCTTTCCCTGCAAGGGTTTTTAAAAAAAAGTTGCCAGCCACCTCCAATCATTTTCACAAAATTTTCATGGCCCCCAGAATATTTTGTTCTATGAATATAAAAAAGAAAAACAGAGCCATTGCTTTTAAACAAAACCAAAAAAATCTAGCTTCATGCATTCTTTTATCAACACGTGAATGTGGGTAAGTTTCATTAAAAAAACTACATTTTGAGCAAAAAGCTGAGAAAATCTGATCAGACTGATCAGATTCAGTACAATGATCAAAACACGGATGGAGTAGATAGAGTCCATCAACACCCCTAATGCTTCACATTTCATTCAGTAACATTAGGCAGTTTTGCAGTTAAATTTTGATGATAGCGTTATTATACATATGCATATGATTACATGATATCGCTTGTTTCTGCGTCTTCTTCGTCTGTGTTTTGATCAGGAGATTCAGTACTCTTTCAGAAGATGTACAACATATCATCTCGTGTGTGTGTGTGTGTGTGTGTGTGTGTGTGTGTGTGTGTGTGTGTGTGTGTGTGCGTGTGCGTGTGCGAGAGAGAGAGAGAGAGAAATTTGCAATTTGTAAACAAAGACAGGGTTCAACGCTAAGGATTTTTTCTAACTGGGCCAGGGGAATTTTTACTTGCCCTGCCAATATTTTCACTGGCCCCACCACGAAAACCCCCCCCAAATAAAATAGACAATTATTATTTTTTTTGTTTTTATCCATGCAACCCTAAATAAGGTTATGACTCCAGAAACTACTAGCCTAACTCATACATTTTAAATATTGTTGAAGACCGTCAGTAATAAAATAAGAACGAATAATCAAATGACAAGCAACACACAAATAATAACTAATAACTAATCAAATGTAAATGCAAATAAATACAACAGAACAAACGTAATGAAATTTAAAAAACAAAAAATCCAGGTTTTTCATGTAGGTCTAAACTAGATTGTCAGGTAGAGAAATGTAAAATAGCACTGCATAACTGTATAAATATATATTAAATAATACTATTTCATCTATATTTATACAGTTAAGACTATGCAGTACTATTTAAAAAATTTCAGCCAAGAGCAGTGGGCGTATTCCCCCCCGTCTTTCGTTATCTAGTCTTTTATGAGAAAAAGCTTCCCTGCTGTGTTTTCACTGTTATACGGTAGGGGGCGATATTACGCATCTCCTGAACGAGTACAGAATCTCCCGATCAAAACACAGGCGAAGAAGCAGCAGCAGAGCGATCTCATAAGCAGATGCATCTGACAAACAATGCGATCGTCAACAATAAACCGCGTCAGAAATGCCTAATTTTACAGAATGAAATGTCGGAGGACTGTGAAGGATTAGGGGTGTTGATGGACTCGATCTACTCCATCTGTGTTTTCACCACTCTGAATCCCATATGGATGTAAGTTTGTCTTTGACAAAAGCGACATTTTCTCAGATTTTTGCTCAAAATGTTTTTTTTTAAATGTAACTTGCCCACATTCAAGTGAGGATAAAAATGAAGCTAGAATAAAACAGAGTGTCTGTTCTTTCTTTTGATATATTTGCAGGTTCAGATATTCATGGAAGAAAATATTCTTTGGGCCATGAGACTTGTGAAAACGACCAAAAACGTTGGCGTTGTTTGGCAAATTTCATGTTTACGTTCACTTAAGACATAAACGACTATGTTCACGATGATACTCGACAAGAAAGGCATTCTGACAATTTTGTGTGAAGATTCGCGCGCTGTGAGACACGTATGTATCGCGGGAGTAGCTAACTGACAAGGCTAGGGGTGCGGCTCAATCAGCTCCCTAGCTCAGTAGTCAGGGCACCGAGTCCGCCCATTGACTTATGTCCAGTGTTGCCACAGTTACTTTGAAAAAGTAACTTAGTTACTTTACAGATTACTTGATTTTAAAAGTAACTAAGTTACTTTACAGATTACTTGATTTTAAAAGTAACTAAGTTAGATTACAAGTTACTTTATTAGTTACATTCATCAGTTGCCAACAACACCTCTGCAGCCTCAACATAAAAATGACAACCGTTTTTGCCAACACTAAACATAAAACACTAAACATAAAACCCTAAACATGTTAATGAAAAGGTACAAATTACTTTGTGTTCTTATTAAATACAATTATGAAAAACATTTTTAATTTATATATGAATGTAAATAATGATATGGGCCTACACAAATAATATAAAATTACAAGATTTATATTTTATTGTAAACATAATGTGCAGCTCTGTAAAGGGACAACAAATATTTGATCGATCCGTGAGAACAATATATTTTTTAATAATCTTTAAGTGCACAAAACTATGAAAATATATGAAACGCTTCAAAACAGAGCGGCAACAAAGCGATTATGCGCATCCCGGGTGCAGAATGATGCGCTTAAAGCAACATGGAATCAGAGTGTGCAGTGCAGCGCGAGTGCACATTGAAGAGTTCACGGCATAAAGAGAAGATGAGCGTCGAGCCCACAAATCCTAGTCTACTATGTAGCCTATATCGGTCCAAACATTCACTGATTATTTGTTTCTTCACAGTTTTTAATTCTGGTTATTGTGCGTGTGATGCTAATTAATAGTCCTTGTGTTGTCACCTGAGTAGCGAGCACAACATCTTTCAGAAACCGCTAGATAAACTCCTGGAAGATAAATTATTTTATCAACATATCAAGTATTATAACGGGAATATATCATATGGAGTGAGCTTTACCGCTGACTGCTGACTGGAACCGAACGACGCGCAGTTTTGCTGAACGGAGAATGATTGACAGCTACAGCGGAGGAAAGACATTCAGCTATGGAATGGCTTTAGATGACTTTGTAGGCTACTAGCAAATAATAATATTCTAATAATGATTGCTGAAGGATAATGTGACAATATATATTTCTGATGATTATTTAATTATCACGACATGCCTAATCTGAACAAGTGACTGTCTGTGAGTTTTGTCGACAGACGGAGCGGCCGCCTCGTAATTCTCTATGCAGGAAAACCCCTGCTGAGACTAAACAAGAAAGCAAAAATATATATTTTTACTAAGGAAAATGACAAAAAAAGTAACTCACAGGGACTTGGATAAGTTACTTTAATCTGATTACTGGTTTGGAAATAGTAACGCGTTAGATTACTCGTTACTGGAAAAAGTGGTCAAATTAGAGTAACGCGTAAGTAACGCGTTACTGGCATCACTGCTTATGTCCTGATCAGTGACCTGACTACTGAACTAGGGAGCTGATTGAGACGCACCCTAGATGTCTTAAAGGTCCCATGGCATGAAATTTTCATTTTATGAGGTTTTTCAACATTAATATGAGTTCCCCTAGCCTGAATATTGTCCCCAAGTGGATAGAAATGTTGACCGGTGTAAACCCGAGTTCTGGCTGTCTCTCTCTGCCTTTGAGAAAATGACAGGCCAGACGAGCCAATCCTGAAGTCTCCTGGTTTGACATCCAAGCAGGAACGGTTTCCTCCCTTTCCTCCGCCCAGAGAATCTGGCACGCCCATGCAAACGCTCGCGAGATCATGGGTTGTGAACGAGTGAATGCTGGCAGTTTCTCAGTGTTTGGATGTACAAATGAAAACAGAAGTCTTTTTTCAGTTCCTTCTGATCTGTGATCAGTGATTTCTGATGTGTAGCTAATTATTTATTATTCGTGCACACAATGCGGCTTCTCTCTCTCCAGACAGAATGGTGTTTTCTATCTTGTGAGTCAGTGTTTTTGTACGTCCTCGTCGCGTCTATCAGTTCTAAAATGTGCATACAGTCATGAGTTTCTGCTCAACATCGGCCTCACACACGCCGAGGCTCTGCACTGGCCGGTGGCCTTCAACATCCCCGACCCCCAGTACTGCATCTGGCCCACAGCGGAGGCACCAAACGCGGCGTGAGATTAAGCAGAAGGGGGGTAAGTGTGAGCATATCCGGGCTAGCCAGCCTAGCCCCACAATAAACTGGATTACATTCGATTACTGCTGTTGTGTCTTTGTTTGCGCTGTGTACTCAATGCGCATCACTGACGCTTTTATTTTATTTTAAAAATAATGCTATTATCAACACTTGCTTTTAACTCGTTCATCTCGACAGCTGTAATGGTACTTTGCATGTGTTACAAAGTTGGTAATAATGATGAAGACGGACTCGTGTGACTGGGACTCGTGTTTATTCAGAACTCTCAGATCCAAACACAATAAACTCGTGCTGACTGACAGCGCTCTCATAACTCAGTAGTTACTATAAATAACTTTGTTAGCAATCGCTGAGCTCCGTCTCTGGTACATTAGTGATGTCCGGTTCGCGAACGATCTTTCTTTTGAACCAGTTCTTTTTAGTGAACCGAATCAGTTCACCAAATCGGACTGAATCGTTCTAAACGGTTCGCGTCTCCAGTCAGCGCTGATCCATAATTTACTAAAGTTACTAACTTTCTGACATGAGTGACAGTCCCTCCGACTAGAAATAGACTAATAACCTGAAGTATATGCTGTAACTAAAACAGTTCAGACATGCTGAGAACTGATGTGAAGTGAACTCAGGTCCATCCGTCTCTCTGGCAGCAGCTCGTGCCTCGTAGACCTCGTTAAACCACGCCCCCTCCGCTCATTTAAAATGCAAAGATGTCAGTCTTCACTGGCGGCCATCTTGTCACAGGCAAGCTTTCTGGCGGGCTCTGTGATACCTGATGTAAGGTGAGTGATCTGCACGAACACAAATACTCTTATCTCGCTGAAATCTTGACGGATTTACAAAAATTGTTTGCTTTCTTACAAACGTTATTAATGTGGCTATAATTCTGGATGATTGAACAAATTATGAATTAATTATTCATAATTATGCAGTGTCATAACTATATCTCTGACGTTTATAACAAACCGAACAGTTTGAAAATCGGTACAAAATTGAGCAAGTGATGGTAATTTAAAAAGTACATGCACCATTACAACACAATGTTACGAGTGAGCGAGCTGCCTGTGACAAGATGGCCGCCAGGTGCGGACGTCGACCTTCATAGAGTGCCAAAGTTATGACGTCACTTTGTAGGCCAACCCGGAAGTTAGCAGCGCATGGGTTCCCTAGATCAAAAAGCCATGCATTTTCCCCATAGACTTTTGGAAAATCGCAAAAAATAAGATCTGTGTTCAACAAAGAGTTATGACCCTTACACGTTTTGTCTATCAAGATGATCTTTACAAATTAATCCAAAATGTATACATTTTGAAGCTTAAATAAAGCCGTCAGATATAAAATGCTAACGGTAGGCTATAAACGGACTACAGCACACCATGGTCGTGGATCAACGTCATCATCAAGCTTCCTCAAACTTTATTTAAAAGCACGCTCGCTCATTATGATCTGCGCTGTGTATGAACGCTTATCCACTTTTTCATGAGAAATATTGCCCATTCGTTTTTTCCAAAAATGTTAGAAACTAATTTTGTTTATGCGTGCCTCTCTGAGATTTATCTTTTGTTAATGTTTTTTCAGACAATATGATTATCACTGTGATAACATTAAATGACATGAAACACAACCCAGTCTCTTTTTGTTAAATGCAAGTTTATGTATGATCAATAATACAAAAGTACAAGTAAAATGTATAATAAGCTATACATTAAATAAAGCGAACAATTCAGTCAAACATTCAAAGTCAGTGCTAGTCGGCTAACTTACAACGGTAACGTACAGTTATTGCCTAAAAATAAACAAGTAATGAAACTTCACTTTGCCCTCAGCCTAAACAATTTGCCAGGGAACAAATTATAGATCCATGAGGGCAAATATGGGCCATTAAATCTCCACAAGACGAATTATAGCTGGAGACTCCTCAGAGACATCAGAGCCAGCGGCAGACGTCAGAAGGACTGGCCGAGGAAAGTCTACTCTCGCCGGGTAAACAAGCGCGGAGCGCCGCTAACCCACCGGAGCTCACAACTCCGAAAACACCAGATAAAATGTTTAAATAGGCACTCTTCTTATAAATAAACCACAGATTTGAGCTTTAAACAACTACATTATTGACTGAAAAAGTCTTAAAACTACGTTTTGTCACACATTAACAGTAGATTTTAACACAAAAAGACGTGTAAACACAGCCCATGTCAGCCATTTCTCAACGAGACGAACATGTGAAGAGTAAACTCCAAATGTTCAAGCATCCAACTTTGCGCGAATAGCGCGATTTATTCGCGCCACATAAGTTCTTCATAAGGCTGAAACGCGGGCTAGTGAGAGATTGCCTGTTTGTCACGATGACGTCTAAAGTCCCCGCCAAAGGATGTAGTCCCTTTTAGCAACTTGTTAGCAACCACCGTTTTTAAGACACAATAAAGTTTAAAAAAATCACAAGCAGGTTTTAACTAATGTGTTTTATGTCATAGATCAAAACGTGAAAATATTTAGAGGCTTTGTTAACCACAGACCTTATTTCAGGCGATTTAGCAAAAACCCATTCAAAAAACCCATAGACTTTAGGGCGAGGGAACCGGTAGTGCTAAAATGCTAACTCACTTCCGCGTTTTGACCTACAAAGTGACGTCATAACTTCGGCACTCTATTGGCCAGCACTCAGCAGCACAGACGAGACATCTAGCCTTTGGGGGTAACTGCAGCTTGGAGTAATGGGCGTGCTAAACGGTTTCCTATATTACAATAGCTTGTAAAAATACGATCATCATTTATTTCCTTTGCGGTTATATCTTGCTGCTTTAGAAATGACTTTATTGTTGTTTAACAGACAAACGTTAATGTGAGACGTAACAATGGCGGAATGAATGAAAAGAGATTTGTGTGGGTTTTTCCTCTTCTTTTTATCCTTTTTTCCGATTTGTGAACCCAAAGCCCTTGACAAATTAAATTGAAAAATGGATAAATGTTTTAGTGGATAAAGCTTTGTCTGTTTGCTAAATTGGTTAATGTCACCCAACAGAAGACAATTATCTATTTTTTATTTGATCAAACATATATATTTGTCTCTATCATGAAAAACATAGTTTTTAGGGTAACACTTTACAAGATGGTTTAATTTAACATTAATATATTAATTAACTATGAGCGATACATGTGATACAGTATTTATTCATCTTTGTTAGTATTAGGTAATAAAAATACAGCTGTTTTACAGAGTTACGGTGATGCATTGCTGCCACATACATATTATTTTTTCCACTCAATTATGTCGTAATAACGAGATATGTTGTTAAAACAACACATTTTTCTCGTTAAAACGACATGTTTTCTCCTAATAAGGACATGTGTTGTATAGTGATGTTTGTGTTGTATAGTGATGTGTGTGTATATATGTCTGTATCTACATTAGAGAATTCATATAGCCTATGTCACACTTCCATGTTTGAAAAGCAGAAGCAAGCTCAGAGTAAAATAGGCTCTTCCACTGCCTGTATCAATGGCAGTGCCCATAGCACGAAATTGTTGTAATTTATTGATGTAGCCTACAGTTCATAACAGATAGCCATGGGTAAGGTGCCATGCATGGACCGCTTATGATTAGCCTCAGTGGCGTAACTTTAACCAAGTAACGGACCCCGGTGGAGCCACAAATATTATAACTATCTGTAGGCCTACTGTAATTAAGACATATATTCAAGAAATGTATTAAAAACAGAAAGACGAGGCCTAGGCTACTCAAAGGCAGCGGAAACGAGGCCAGTGGGTTCGTTACGCACATCAATTAATTCCCGGTGTTCCTGGTTTGCTTCTTATTTATTAAATAAACAGGCAATTAGTTGATGAAACCGAAAATTCACGAAATTCACTTTAAAGAAAGCCTTTCTATAAAACAAAACTCATGTCTGAACCCACTCCATGTCTCCAGACATATTGCGCGTACTATAGCCTATATCTTACTCATGCCGACGAAAGCGCCCAAGTAGAGGTGGGCGATATAGCCTCAAAATTATATCACGATATTTCAAGAATATTTGCGATAACGATATTTATGACGATATAGAAAAAACATTTATGGAACAAAGTTTTATTGGTTATTGCAGCTGCTAGGCAGCAGCATTTATTAGTGCAAACAAAACCATAACATAACATTTTAGTTTAACAATAATATAATTTATGCCATGGTCTGTCTGAATATTTGATTCTGATTGGCTGGAAGGTGTGCAATAAAATCGTTTAATGCACAGGTAGTTCCAAGTCAGATGAATCCTCATTCTATATTAATGCGCTGTTTTCATTTCAGGTGTGTTTACACAGAGCACTGTAATCGGTTTAAAAGTCTGAAAGTCCGAATGAAAATGCTGCATATAAACACTGCTTTCATAAGGATACACTAATATTTCTGAAGTGTAAAACTTTTTATTTTGTAACAAGTTATGAAGATAAATGTTGGAAAAATGACACCGACATCGCCTGGCTACGCCATCTCATCTGACAGCGTTTGTCCCAGGCACTTTCTACTTCAACTGCGCCTGACAGAAGAATTGATTTTTCTGAGGCGTTTCTTACAGCCACACCAGATCGGTTTAGATAAAGTCTCGTGTAAACTGTCCACAGAATCGTTCAATTGGAATGACATAAAAGTGTGCATGTAAACGGGACTTTCAGAGAGTAGAGATCGCGCTGCACATTCATGAGCACAGAAACTATTAACACCGCCCCGTGACTTCTAGCAATAAAATAGCTAAGTTACTGGATCACTACATTATATTTCTCAGCAACGATGGGGTTACATTGCTATTTTTCAGTAATAAACCCACATCTTCGTTAAGAGAGACGCTGAATAGACGCAGTCACACAGGTACAAATCTCTCTCTCTCTCTCTCTCTCTCTCTCTCTCTCTCTCTCTCTCTCTCTCTCTCTCTCTCATTAATCCAAATAAATGATATAATCCATTCATTCAAATAAATGTAATCTTACGCACTACTTTATCTCTGTGTCTGATTCAAAGAAGGCAGAATGCTAGATCTAATGAGCCATAACTGACGAAAATAACTGTCAATGTTACCCTTCCGGTCAAATATTGCGCTGCAAACATCAATAGCAGCTTTAAGTTGTCAATGTTTAGTCAGTTGTCAAGAGGGCTGACCTCTTGTAACCAAGTAGCTCCCTTTTTAGGTACTAAGTCGTTATCGGAGGCTGACATGCTGCCCTTCGTGTACACTCTGACAGGTGTTGTTGTTGTTGTGCGCGCTAGGGAACGTAAATGCGCCATTCGCTATCGCGTCGCTATATCATTGATATCGCGATATGACACTTTTTTTATCATGTACAAATTTATACCGGTATTATCGTGGACGGTATGATATGGCACACCCCTACGCCCAAGCATTTTTTCTTTTAACACTTCGTTATTTTGGCTTGGAATATTTGTTGGAAATATTAACTGAATTTAGAAATGCTTATGAAATTAAAAACTTTGCGTTTAATAAACAAAATAATTTTTTGAATGTAGACAGTGTTTGGAGTGGAATGCATGCAAAATAATCTGTTCCCTGAATCCAGAGCCTTTCTTGTTATTGTGAGTTTACACAAATAAAAGTAGACTGTTTATAGTTTATAATTATGTCTTGAACTTATCTGTATTCCTTTATCCTGTCATAAAGGAAAAAATGCGCGGGCGCTTTCGTCGGACAGAGGGTTAAAGAAAACGTAGCCTATTTAGTTTCATAGTTAGGCTATTTTTAAATATAAGCCTATTATATTATTATTTTTTTAAATTTCATATGTTAATTATGAAAAGTGAGCAGGCACCTTACCCATGGCTATCTGTTTTAAACTGTAGGCTACATCAATAAATTTCAACAATTTCGTGCTATGGGCACTGCCACTGATACAGGCAATGGAAGAGCCTATTTAGCTTGCTTCTGCTTTTCAAACATGGAAGTGTGACAAAGGCACATAGGCTATATGAATTCTCTAATGTGGATACAGACATATATACACACATCACTATACAACACATGTCCTTATTAGGAGAAAATATATGTCGTTTTAACGAGAAAAATATGTTGTTTTAACGACATATCTCGTTATTACGACATAATTGAGTGGAAAAAATGTATGTGGCAGCAATGCGTCACCGTACAGAGTAAATTATTTTAATTTTAATGTGTTTTAATAAATGTGTAAATTAACATTAACAAAGAATAATAATTTTTGATCATTCATTTTGATGGTTGATAAACTTTGGCTAAATCCGAAATCGCCCCCTAAACCCTCATTCACTATTCCCTACGTTAGTCCACTAATACAGTTCACTTGAAGGAGTAAATGAAAACAATCTGTAATCGGTAATCTGATACTTTTGAAAGTAATTTTTTAAAAATCGAACGTTCTTAATATCATTAACAGTGTTTTTACGTTAAAAGAATGAAATTTGGTCTTATAGGATTATGTTTGATTTATTGCTTCCTTTTAATCGATAGGCCAATAGCGACAGGAACAGGCAGCTTTCGCGACCAATGAGAAACCGTTTTGCATGCCCATTACTCCAAGCTGCAGTTGCCTATACTTGAACTGACAGACACTTTCTAGTCTATGTGCGCTTAAATATTTAAAATGTCTGTAACTTTTTTAACCTCTAGCGGTTAATACACAGAACTGCATGCGTCTTGCGGAAGAACATTCCAGCCCGAGCTACTTCTCTCTGTTTATGTCTATGGCGAGTCACGCAGGGACTGTGCTCCTCCACAGCGGTTCCTACCAGAACGGTCTGAAATAGTCCCAACATAAACACTTATTATAAGTGTACCATAATGATTCAGGGTAAGACAAAAAAAACAGTTTGGAAAATTCATGTTGTACTTTCTCAGTATATAATTTTTGTAAATCTTGAACACAAAGTTACGGACAGCAGATTTAATTTAATAATAGGAAAATAATTTTTTATTTTAATTATTTAAATCTGTTTAAAAAATCGGAAGATGTATAGACGCACATAAAAGATAAAATGGTTTTCTGCCTTGTATTTTATCTCAAAATAAAGGATGTAATTTTATTCCACATGGAAATGAGCCGAAATAAGTTAATACAGCCTCTTATTTACACAAGGTAAACATAATGCTACATATATAATTGCTGCTGTAATAACGTCCCATTTCAAATGTTTACGTGATTTTCTTCTTTTTATTTTTTGAGCGGTGTTTAAATATATTGCTCTTGTAAATACTTGCATTTCAGTAATGTCTAGATCTTTAAAATGCATCTAAATTACAGCAAAGCGCAACGGTACGGTGCTCTGCAGTGGTCAAAAAGGATATAAACAGTGAATTTTGAAGTGATATATTCTTAAAAAACTCAGAGATGTGGATTCGGACGGCAATTAAATGACCACACGACCTTGGTGTTTGTCAAAAATCAGTAGGTAATTCGGCCGGGCATTTTTATGCGGATGGTGGGAGAAAAACACTGATATTCTGGATTCGGACGGCAATAAAATAACTGACTAGCCCCTGTCAATGATGAAATTACCTTATGACCCCATGAGAAACAATTACCGTCCGAATAGGGTTATAGACTATAAGATCAGATTGATCGGAGACTCATCAGAATTGATACCTGAAATTCGGTACCGGTACCAGGCTTTTTCTTGCATTGAAAATTTTTTGGCAGCCGTCAAAAAAATGTTTGTCCCACCAAAGCCTAATTTGATGAGTTATTGTGATTTATGAGTGATGTAGAATAGATGACTGGTGCGCTTGTGACAGGGCGCATGTTAACTGAGTGACAGAGAGAACGATCAGAGAGCTGCTCCCCCGCGCGCACTCTCTGGGTCTTCAAAATAAGCACTGTCTTAGGTCCTTCTCACATTTCACATATTAATCCAAATCAAAAGGTCGGAAGACTGAATCCATGTTGCACGTGGCGCATTCGGGCAATTTTTTCCTTGAATTACCGCTGGGTGTGAATTGCGCACAAAAAACGTTGACTCTTCTCTGAAAAGCTGACATAAACCATACTAAACAGGAAACAAATGATATCCGGTTATGAAGTGTTTTCTGTGTGTTGACAAATCTTTTGCGATGTTCTGCTTACACGCTTTTTCGCAAGAGTGGAAAACCAGAACAAAGTTGTTGTTAGCTAGCTGATAATTTTATTAAATTGTATATGGCAGAAAATTAGGCTATTTGTTTCTTTTTAATGCTACTTTTTATGATTACATACCAAAACAATTATCTGTAAATAGTGTAAAAAATGAGGAACAAAAGAAACGAGGAAAGAGATCATGCGTAATTTGAGATATCAAAATAAGACAAGCAAAATTACTAACCGATTCTTTGCATTTTTTTAATTTGTCAGTATTGCGCTCGCAGATCACGGGGGTAGGGTGTGTGTGTGTGTGCGTGAGTGGATGACCATATGTCAGCCACCACCAAAGACCATTTTTGACACAGGAAAAACCCTGGGTACCCAATGGTACCTTTTTTCGGTACTTTAGGGATGTTTACATCAATAACTGTAAAGAAACTGTAAGTCGTTTATAGAAGTGTTATTGACATTATGCCAGAGCTGCCTGAGCTCCGTTCTTCGTACGTCGCTAACTCGGTTAGCCGGATTTGATTGTTGGCGATTTGGCATGATCTTGGATTGTTTGGTTCTTCGACGCTCATCCTGGACTTGCTGTCATAGTAAGAGGTCAACTACAGTGTAGATCCAGTCATATGGCACAGTGAGAACATTTACTGCATTTCCAGCAAACTCTGATCTAGCACAAAACCTCATGTCCGCTTCTGTTATCAAAAGGTGTGAAGTTATTACAAACATTATGGATCCAATTACATAACTTAGGTGATGTAATTGTATTTTCTAATGTGGCATTTGTAGCCTGTGTTACTGTAATTGTTTCAGCAACAAGGGTGATTTGAAACATGTTGCTGTTGAATGAACTCATTGTTAAAAGTACTAAATTGAAAGATGATCATACTGTTGTTTCAATTATTAAACCAAACGTTCCCATTACACATTACAATGTGTTTTGTACTAAGAGTTCTGAAAATGTACACCTTATTTGTGAAAATAGTAGTTATAAGGCAAAATAGAACTATAACTTAATATTAAAGCTGCGAGCAGCGATGACGGGCCCAAGCCGGTGGCACCGCCACCCCGGTGGCATCAGTTTAACTGTGCACGGCAGGCAATAGGCATTTAAAATGGGAAAACATAAAAGGACTATGTCAAAGTCATCTGAATTCACCACATTAACTGCAGCAGTTGGTGCTGCTATGACCACAAACCACAACAGCCACATCTATGAGATCAATTACATTTATATGAATTTCATGTCAGATTATGTCAAAGGTCAAATTGGAATGAGTTCAGAATACCATTCGAATGCTGATGTTGTTTTATTCTAACACTTCTCTTCATGTGTTTTTGAGCTACCTTAGCTACCATTTGTGCACCAATCTTATGCACCATAAAACATGCTTTAATTTCAATATGGGTGGTCCAATAAAAATTTTTTAATAAAAAATGTATAAATGGAGCCAAATCACAGAAACTGCAAAGATGATTTTAATATCAGTGTAAGGTAAGAGTAAGATGCGTGTCTACATTTTATGGAAGTTTATTATAAATAGCCACTTTTATAAAATCATGTGAAATTTATGTTTTAATACATTTATATTATATCAGTAAATAATTAATTTAAAGACATGTGCATCATACGTGATCTTGGCAAACACATCACATGACGTTTTTATTTCAAGTGATAGTTATTTGTGATAGCCTATATGAAAGGGTTAAATTATGATCAAGAGAGAAAGTCACACACACACACACACACACACACACAATGATAGAGTGAGAGTGAGGGGGAGGGGAAGGACTGAGAGAAAGGCACACACACAAACTCACAGGGTGAGAGAGAGACCCCCCCCTCCCCACACACACACACACAGATAGAGAGGGGGAAGGGGAAAGACAGGCAGATGGCATTCCATAGACTTAATGGTTTGTATACTGTACAAACTGTACATTCTATCCCCCTACACTACCCCTAAGCCTACATATCGCACACACACACACACACACACACCATAGCTGTCAACCCTCCCGTTTTTTCCGGGTTTCTCACGTATTTTAGCTCTTTTCCCGCTGTCTTCCCGTTTTAGTATTTTCCCGTAAAATATCCCGTATTTTTACGTTCTGATTGTGTTAACTCAGAACACGCAACTATCTGGTTTAGTGCCAGAAGACGCGAATGAGAAGTCGCGCGCACTGTGAGAAAATTTTCCGTGCACTCATCCGAGAGCGCGCACACGTCTCTCAGCGCGCAAATATTGAGTTCTCTTTCAAGTCTTGCTCTTGAACGGACAAACTCACGCAAAAAGTATGTCAACATATTGATGAGTATTCTAGCAGACATAGTCTGTATATGGCTTAAGTAAGCTTTATACAGTCCAGAAAAGACGACGCATATCCGAGGTCTTAAAGGGGCAGTAGCCTTTACTGCTGTCTGTTTAATGTCAAACAAAAGACAAGGGCATCACTCACTGCTCTTGATTGAATAACTTTTGTAAGTTTAATAGGATTAATCTTTAATTTATAGAGTCATATATGCAATGTTATTTTACATTTGATCAATTTCTGTACCTGAAAACTAATGTTAGACGTACCTGAAAAACCTGAAAAGCATAGTTTATTTTATTAGTATCTTTGCTCAATAGTATTTATTTGTGCTGCTGCTTGTATTTAAATGATTTGTTCTTATTATTTTCTTTTGTTTTATTTGACAGTAGTCCTTTTTTCCCTGAACATAGCAAATACTGAACCGTACCGAAACGGTGAACCTTAAACCGTGATACAAACCGAACCGTGAGCAATCTGTACCGTTACACCCCTAGCGTAACGTATAATAAAATGACTGAAAAAAGGTTGGGAAACACTGGCTTAGGCTACTATCGAAGAAGAAGAAGACAGTTGCAGCCGCGCGGTTGGGAGGAAGAGGGAAAAAGTAGCGGGAAGTAAACTTCAAGGAGAGTATAGTAATAATAAATGATAATAAATGGAATAAATAAATAATAAATGAAAATAATAAATGTTATATTTACCCATGGCCTTCCCTGTTATACAGAAATGTAATAGTTATCAAACCTTCCTTAACTGTATAAATAATAAATGAAATATAGATGAATCATCATTAAAGCTACAATTTTCTCTGTTCCCGTTGATCTTTGATGAACATTAATGACAGGCTGACTCCACAAAATGACTCTAATTTGCCTCTTTGAAAAATAATTCTCTAATTTAACCTTATTACTATACTAATTGTAATATAAATAATACAAATATTAGAAGAAAAATATTTTAAGTGGTCATTATTGACAATAAATATTGCACAACTAGTATTTAGTACCAAAAGATCTCCTCAAAATATTCAATAAATATTATTGAACTAAAATATAGAACATTTATTTAATTGAAAAATAGTTAAGGTGTATGGTCACATTTGACCATCAATTAGTATGAGTATGACCAATTAGTATGGAATACCTGAAGGCTAAGTACAATAAAAAACATTAACATTAATGTTAACATTGTTGCATTACTCTCCATTATAAAACGATCCTGTATGGTTGATGTAATAATCAATGCACACTATGCTGTACTGTTTACCAAAACTTGCTGCAAACCCCTGTAAAGTGGAGCTGTTGTGTATCAAGCCATTCAAATGTATTGACACAGCGCTAGAAGTATTGAGATTTCTGTGAAGCACGACTGCGCGCGCCGCCGGGAGATGATAGAGCATGTCGCAACTCCGTATGGTTTTTCAACACTCTGGCTTTAACTGTTATGCCATATTAGCGCCAAAACGCTATTTATTGTTTGAATTTCGCATTAAAACTTTAAAAAATGTAAAAGCTTAGACATTGTTTAATATCAAAAGCAGGTTTGGCAATTTGGCGTGAGATTAAGTTGGGCAGCGTGAGAGCGTGAGACAGAGCCTGAAAGCGTGAGTGTCACGCCAAATGCGTGAGAGTTGGCAACCCTAGGCAAAAGAGAACTCGATGTGAGCAGGAAACTGACGCGAGTCTATCTATGGATCGAGTGTGTGTGTGTGTGTGTGTGTGTGTGTGTGTGTGTGTGTGTGTGTGTGTGTGTGTGTGTGTGTGTGTGTGAGTGTCCCTTGAATAGCTGACATGAGACGCATCCACACAGATAGGACACTGACACACACACATACACATACACACACACACAGACAGGACACACACACACACACACACACACAGACAGGACACTAACACACACACAGACAGGACACTGGCATACAGCGCGCTCTCTTGTGTCTTGTCGCGCTTGGAAGCATGTACATGAATAGGAGCGTGATCATGTAACGCTAAGCAAAAATGGATATAAAAACGGACGCTGTGTTATTTGCGTTAAATATTTTTAATGCGTTAAGCTTCCGTTTCACGTTGACCGAGTTTGGTGGAGATTGAATAAATCACCTACGAGGAGAACGTAAAAACTCAGACCCTGAATTATACAAATATTCACGTTCAAACAAAAACTTTCTGTGAAAAAAAGACACTTATAAACAGACACTTGTAGAAAATAATGTGAATTTTTTTTAAAAATAAATTTGAACTATGTCAGTAAATAATGAATTTAAAGACAAATGTGTCAAAAGTGATCTTTGCAAACACAGCACATGACCTTCTGTAAAGCACATGTATAGAAAACACACTCACACTCCTGTTTTAAAAAAAGAGTTCTGTCTGAATGAGTACATGAAATCACGGCTGTCAGATGATAAGAATTGTAACTCAAATGTGATTTAGAAAATGAGTTCTGTAGTGATATAGTGTCATAGTTCATGTCCACATTAACCACTACGTTGTAATACCAATAGCCATGTCATCATACACATTTGTGTCCTCATAAATCACATAAGCAAGCACAGAGAGAGAGAGAGAGAGAAAGGGAGTTTCAAAAATAATACAACACTGCCCCCTTTTGGTGATAGAGGGGAGGGCACACAAACAGTCAAAAACATTATTAAACTTTGACATGTTGCCATGGCAGCATTATTTGAAATATCAGGAATTCATTCATATGTCTCTATCTGTCATGTTTTCACATTATACTGATGAAGTTTGAAGTCAATCGTGTGAAAATAAGATGGTGATTCAAAGCATTTTTGAAAGTGACACACTTCCTGCTGCCAGTTGGTGGCGCTATAACTTTGACTCACAAAAGTCATATCCATGTGATCGGCCTCTTACAACGAACACACAGCTGAAGTTTCATCCAAATCAGTCAATGTTTGCACAAGTTATTACACACTTCCTGTTTACCTTTTCTCGCCATAAATTCGTTGCATCGCCACGGCCAGACTTTTCGAGATATCAAAAATCTGCTCGCAATTTAGCATCCTGGATATGTTCACTTAATGCTGACCGAGTTTGGCAATGATCGAAACAATGGCCTCGGAGGAGTATATTAAATTCCAGAGCATGCGTTTTCCGAACAACCCATAATAGCTCACTTCCTGTTGGGCTGACACATAACTATGAGCACGAAAGTTGTTCGGCCCGATGAGGTCTAAATGTGTACCAAGTTTCATACATGTACGTGCAAGTGTGTTTGATATATGGACCAAGTTTTCAGACCCCACTTAAGGGGGCGCTGTCGAGCCCCCCTGCCACGCCCGGGTACCAGCTTCAGCCCGGCTCTGATGGCCGCGCATTCCGACGCCTGTGCGAAGTTTCAAGAGTTTTCGAGCATGTTAAGTGCCCCAAAAGTACCCGAGAAGTCGAAAAAAAAAAAAAAAAAAAAAAAAAAACAAAGAATTAAAGCTGCGAGCAGCGATGACGGGCCCAAGCCGGTGGCACCGCCACCCCGGTGGCATCAGCTTAACTGTGCACGGCAGGCAATAGGCATTTAAAATGGGAAAACATAAAAGGACTATGTCAAAGTCATCTGAATTCACCACATTAACTGCAGCTGTTGGTGCTGCTATGACCACAAACCACAACAGCCACATCTATGAGATCAATTAAATTTATATGAATTTCATGTCAGATTATGTCAAAGGTCAAATTGGAATGAGTTCAGAATACCATTCGAATGCTGATGTTGTTTTATTCTAACACTTCTCTTCATGTGTTTTTGAGCTACCTTAGCTACCGTTTGTGCACCAATCTTATGACCATAAAACATGCTTTAATTTCAATATGGGTGGTCCAATACATTTCTTTTAATAAAAAATGTATAAATGGAGCCAAATCACAGAAACTGCAAAGATGATTTTAATATCAGTGTCAGGTAAGAGTAAGATGCGTGTCTACATTTTATGGAAGTTTATTATAAATAGCCACTTTTATAAAATCATGTGAAATTTATGTTTTAATACATTTATATTATATCAGTAAATAATTAATTTAAAGACATGTGCATCATACGTGATCTTGGCAAACACATCACATGACGTTTTTATTTCAAGTGATAGTTATTTGTGATAGCCTATATGAAAGGGTTAAATTATGATCAAGAGAGAAAGTCACACACACACACACACACACACACACACACACACACACACACACACACACACACACACACACACACACACACACACACACACACACACACACACACACACACACACACACACAAACACAATGATAGAGTGAGAGTGAGGGGGAGGGTAAGGACTGAGAGAAAGGCACACACACAAACTCACAGGGTGAGAGAGAGACCCCCCCCCCCCCCCCCCACACACACACACACACAGATAGAGAGGGGGAAGGGGAAAGACAGGCAGATGGCATTCCATAGACTTAATGGTTTGTATACTGTACAAACTGTACATTCTATCCCCCTACACTACCCCTAAGCCTACATATCGCACACACACACACACACATACACACACACACACACTACCCCTAAACCTACCATCACAGAAAACATTCTGCATTTTTACATTTTTATTAAAAAATTGTTTAATATGCTGTTAAAGCTATTTTGATTTACGGGGACACATGAAATGTCTTCATAAACCATGATTATGTTGTAATAAACACCCCTCCACCTATATATGTTATATATATATGATGTTATATATACCATGATTATATCCCAAAATAATAAATGTTATATTTACCCATGGCCTTCCCTGTTATACAGAAATGTAATAGTTATCAAACCTTCCTTAACTGCATAAATAATAAATGAAATATAGATGAATCATCATTAAAGCTACAATTTTCTCTATTCCCGTTGTTCTTTGATGAACATTAATGACAGGCATCATCAGTGCTCCTGTCACTTTAAGAACAACCGCGGATCTCACGCGCGGTCCCGCGCATCTCATTTCCTCACAACTCTTTAAAGTTCATTTAAGACGTTATTTAACTAATTTAAGACTCTAATATGAGAATACTCAAAATCCTCTGTGTTATTGTTTGTTCAAGAGCAAAAGAGAACTCGATGTGAGCAGGAAACTGACGCGAGTCTATCTATGCGTCGAGTGTGTGTGTGTGTGTGTGTGTGTGTGTCAGTGTCCCTTGATTAGCTGACATGAGACGCATCCACACAGATAGGACACTGACAGACACACACACACACACACACACACACACACACACACACACACACACACACACACACACACACACACACACCGCAGCATAGCCATACAGTTTAAGTTCACCCACACTATATATTAATAAAAAGGTTTACAGTGCAAATACTGTTGTTGCAAATACTGTGCATACAATTTGAAAACATTTGCAAAAAACACCACTGTATCATTACATTTTTTTTTAAAACCTTTAAGTAACCATTTTTTAAACATCTATAAACATTACATTTACATAGATAGACGGACCAGATATTCCTAACACTTTGGGAATACTTTAGGGTTACTAGTTGTTTTGTAAACTGTCTATAAACATTATCTGGATGGTTATTGTAAAGTTGCAACCGATGACTATAATACCTTGTTAAATAGTTTAATAAACAGTACCAGTAAAACGTGGGCAGTACCAGTAAAACATGTAAACAGTACCAGTCAAACATGTGGGTTGTCCTGATACTGTACTTCAAAATGTAATAGTGTAAAAATTGCCACAGAATAAAGTAATTGTTCAAGATCTATTGGTAACTCATAAAAATAATGTCATATTTGCATAAACTGTCACTACCGTATATATCCCGACACTAGCACATTAAGATAAGCTATGAAAAAAATCATGTTCCTCTGCCTCTTTCTGGTTAAATAATGTTTATAATAATTGTTAATATAGCATGCTATATTAACTATTCCAGGTTATTTATGCATAGCATAAATAATAGTTAGTATAGCATGCTATGCCACTTTCATCAAAACCTATTACAAAGCTATAGCAATCTCATGTCATTCCGTCTGTTCGAAAAAAAAGTTGCACTAACTGTTCGTTACAAGCAGCATTTGCCGTCAGGCAGGTAACGATAGCTAACATAAACATATTTTTGCTAGCCTACCTGCTGCAAACTTACACTTTTTTTGTACAAGACAAGTAGAGCTATTTTATCCAGTGTAATTTATCACATACCACTATCTTGTTTTTTCTTATCCTCCTCTTCCTTTCTCTTTTTTCTTTTCTGGCTTCCTGAAGCATAAAATTCCGCTTCAAATCCGAAGATTTTGTATTTTGCCGCAGCAGAGATCGCGTGGTTGGCTGGCTGCTGTCAGCGACTTCTGAGAGGGGCCCCTTAAGGGGGATCCCGATAACAGTGTCATTGCACTTTACTGCATTGACTATCAATGGGGCGCTCACACAGTTTGTCGTTTCATTTTATTCTTAACCTGTCGCTGTCTTGGTGCCCCAGGCCAGCTCGAGGCCCCAAGCAATTGCTTGGTTTGCCTGCCTTGTCGCGACGGGCCTGCACACACACACACACACACACACACACACACACACACACACACACACACACACACACACACACACACACACACACACACACACACAGACAGGACACTGACACACACACACACACACACACACACACACACACACACACACACACAGGACATTGGCATACAGCGTGTTCTCTTGTGTCTTGTCGCGCTTGGAAGCATTTACATGAATAGGAGCGTGATCATGTAACGCTAAGCAAAAATGGATATAAAAACGGACGCTGAGTTATTTGCGTTAAATATTTTTAATGCGTTAAGCTTCCGTTTCACGTTGACCGAGTTTGGTGGAGATTGAATAAATCGCCTACGAGGAGAACGTAAAAACTCAGAAACTGAATTATACAAATATTCACGTTCAAACAAACTTTCTGTGAAAAAAGACACTTATAAACAGACACTTGTAGAAAATAATGTGAATTTTTTTTTTTTATATAAATTTGAACTATGTCAGTAAATAATGAATTTAAAGACAAATGTGTCAAAAGTGATCTTTGCAAACACAGCACATGACCTTCTGTAAAGCACATGTATAGAAAACACACTCACACTCTGTTTTAAAAAAGAGTTCTGTCTGAATGAGTACATGAAATCACGGCTGTCAGGTGAAAAGAATTGTAACTCAAATGTCATTTAGAAAATTAGTCCTGTAGTGATATAGTGTCATAGTTCATGTCCACATTAACCACTACGTTGTAATATCAGTGTAATACCCATGTCATCATACACATTTGTGTCCTCATGAATCACATTAACAAGCACACATACAGAGAAAGGGAGTTTCAAAAATAATACAACACTGCCACCTTGTGGTGATAGAGGGGAGGGCACACAAACATCCAAAAACATTATTAAACTTTGACATGTTGCCATGGCAACATTTTTTGAAATATTAGGAATCCATTCATATGTCTCTATCTGTCATGTTTTCACATTATACTGATTAAGTTTGAAGTCAATCAGGTGAAAATAAGATGGGGATTCAAAGCATTTTTGAAAGTGACACACTTCCTGCTGCCAGTTGGTGGCGCTTTAACTTTGACTCACAAAAGTCATATCCATGTGATCGGCCTCTTACAACGAACACACAGCTGAAGTTTCATCCAAATCATTCAATGTTTGCACAAGTTATTACACACTTCCTGTTTCCCTTTTCTCGCCATAAATTCGTTGCTTCGCCACGGCCAAACCGTTTGAGTTATCAAAAATCCGCTCGCAATTTAGCATCCTCTGTGTCTTGACTTCATGCTGACCGAGTTTGGCACTGATTGAAACAATGGCCTCGGAGGAGTATATTAAATTCCAGAGCATGTGTTTTCAGAACAACCCATATTAGCTCACTTCCTGTTGGGCTGACACGTAACTTAGAGCACGAAAGTTGTTTGGCCCAATGAGGTCTATATGTGTACCGAGTTTCTTACATGTACGTGCAAGTGTGTTTGATATATAGACCAAGTTTTCAGACCCCACTTTAGGGGGCGCTGTCGAGTCCCCCTGCCACGCCCGGGTACCAGCTTCAGCCCGGCTCTGATGGCCGCGCATTCCGATGTGTGTGCAAAGTTTCAAGAGTTTTTGAGCATGGTAAGAGCCCCAAAAGTGCCCGAGAAGTCGATAAAATAATAATAATAATAATAATTAAAGCTGCGAGCAGCGATGACGGGCCCAAGCCGGTGGCACCGCCACGCCGGTGGCATCAGCTTAACTGTGCACGGCAGGCAATAGGCATTTAAAATGGGAAAACATAAAAGGACTATGTCAAAGTCATCTGAATTCACCACATTAACTGCAGCAGTTGGTGCTGCTATGACCACAAACCACAACAGCCACATCTATGAGATCAATTAAATTTATATGAATTTCATGTCAGATTATGTCAAAGGTCAAATTGGAATGAGTTCAGAATACCATTCGAATGCTGATGTTGTTTTATTCTAACACTTCTCTTCATGTGTTTTTGAGCTACCTTAGCTACCGTTTGTGCACCAATCTTATGCACCATAAAACATGCTTTAATTTCAATATGGGTGGTCCAATAAATTCTTTTTAATAAAAAATGTATAAATGGAGCCAAATCACAGAAACTGCAAAGATGATTTTAATATCAGTGTCAGGTAAGAGTAAGATGCGTGTCTACATTTTATGGAAGTTTATTATAAATAGCCACTTTTATAAAATCATGTGAAATTTATGTTTTAATACATTTATATTATATCAGTAAATAATTAATTTAAAGACATGTGCATCATACGTGATCTTGGCAAACACATCACATGACGTTTTTATTTTAAGTGATAGTTATTTGTGATAGCCTATATGAAAGGGTTAAATTATGATCAAAAGAGAAAGGCACACACACACACACAATGATAGAGTGAGAGTGAGGGGGAGGGGAAGGACTGAGAGAAAGGCACACACACAAACTCACAGGGTGAGAGAGAGACCCCCCCCACACACACACACACAGATAGAGAGGGGGAAGGGGAAAGACAGGCAGATGGCATTCCATAGACTTAATGGTTTGTATACTGTAAAAACTGTACATTCTATCCCCCTACACTACCCCTAAGCCTACATATCACACACACACACACACACTACCCCTAAACCTACCATCACAGAAAACATTCTGCATTTTTACATTTTTATTAAAAAATTGTTTAGTATGCTGTTAAAGCTATTTTTATTTACGGGGACACATGAAATGTCTTCATAAACCATGATTATGTTGTAATAAACACCCCTCCAACACACGCATTTCTGAGGCTTTGCCCATTTCCACTGACTGATATCTCTGATGTGTGTGTTGAGTTTCAAGCAATTTCAAGCATGCTAAGAGAAATTATACAAATATTCACGTTCAAACCAAAATATCTGACTTCCTGTTGGTCAGAGCTAATGACTGTAAAGTAAAAAATTAACTAATTAATCACATTTTTTTCTGTAATTAATCACGATTAATCGCAAGTTTTTAATATTTTAAGTTTGTAATATTTTGATATTGTAATAATTTCAGTTACTCTCCAAATTAATTTAGAAACAATTTAAAGACAGCATATTGTAAATATGTGTTGTATTGTCATTTTTTATGAATGAAGGCCAGTATCACTGATACTAAATTCTCTATGAAACATTAATGACGTTACATTGCAGTATAACAGAAAGCTCCCAATTTCAACATTTATTAGTCTTTAAAAAACAACTTTTAATTTAAGTGAACTTAAAAAAATCTTTACATAAACCCAAAATAATAAATGTTATATTTACCCATGGCCTTCCCTGTTATACAGAAATGTAATAGTTATCAAACCTTCCTTAACTGCATAAATAATAAATGAAATATAGATGAATCATCATTAAAGCTACAATTTTCTCTGTTCCCGTTGTTCTTTGATGAACATTAATGACAGGCTGACTCCACAAAATGACTCTAATTTGCCTCTTTGAAAAATAATTCTCTAATTTAACCTTATTACTATACTAATTGTAATATAAATAATACAAATATTAGAAGAAAAATATTTTAAGTGGTCATTATTGACAATAAATATTGCACAACTAGTATTTAGTACCAAAAGATCTCCTCAAAATATTCAATAAATATTATTGAACTAAAATATAGAACATTTATTTAATTGAAAAATAGTTAAGGTGTATGGTCACATTTGACCATCAATTAGTATGAGTATGACCAATTAGTATGGAATACCTGAAGGCTAAGTACAATAAAAAACATTAACATTAATGTTAACATTGTTGCATTACTCTCCATTATAAAACGATCCTGTATGGTTGATGTAATAATCAATGCACACTATGCTGTACTGTTTACCAAAACTTGCTGCAAACCCCTGTAAAGTGGAGCTGTTGTGTATCAAGCCATTCAAATGTATTGACACAGCGCTAGAAGTATTGAGATTTCTGTGAAGCACGACTGCGCGCGCCGCCGGGAGATGATAGAGCATGTCGCAACTCCGTATGGTTTTTCAACACTCTGGCTTTAACTGTTATGCCATATTAGCGCCAAAACGCTATTTATTGTTTGAATTTCGCATTAAAACTTTAAAAAATGTAAAAGCTTAGACATTGTTTAATATCAAAAGCAGGTTTGGCAATTTGGCGTGAGATTAAGTTGGGCAGCGTGAGAGCGTGAGACAGAGCCTGAAAGCGTGAGTGTCACGCCAAATGCGTGAGAGTTGGCAACCCTAGGCAAAAGAGAACTCGATGTGAGCAGGAAACTGACGCGAGTCTATCTATGCATCGAGTGTGTGTGTGTGTGTGTGTGTGTGTGTGTGTGTGTGTCAGTGTCCCTTGAATAGCTGACATGAGACGCATCCACACAGACAGGACACTGACACACACACATACACATACACACACACAGACAGGACACACACACACACACACACACACACACACACAGACAGGACACTAACACACACACAGACAGGACACTGGCATACAGCGCGCTCTCTTGTGTCTTGTCGCGCTTGGAAGCATTTACATGAATAGGAGCGTGATCATGTAACGCTAAGCAAAAATGGATATAAAAACGGACGCTGTGTTATTTGCGTTAAATATTTTTAATGCGTTAAGCTTCCGTTTCACGTTGACCGAGTTTGGTGGAGATTGAATAAATCACCTACGAGGAGAACGTAAAAACTCAGACCCTGAATTATACAAATATTCACGTTCAAACAAAAACTTTCTGTGAAAAAAAGACACTTATAAACAGACACTTGTAGAAAATAATGTGAATTTTTTTTAAAAATAAATTTGAACTATGTCAGTAAATAATGAATTTAAAGACAAATGTGTCAAAAGTGATCTTTGCAAACACAGCACATGACCTTCTGTAAAGCACATGTATAGTAAACACACTCACACTCCTCTGTTTTAAAAAAAGAGTTCTGTCTGAATGAGTACATGAAATCACGGCTGTCAGATGATAAGAATTGTAACTCAAATGTGATTTAGAAAATGAGTCCTGTAGTGATATAGTGTCATAGTTCATGTCCACATTAACCACTACGTTGTAATACCAATACCCATGTCCTCATAAATCACATAAGCAAGCACAGAGAGAGAGAGAGAGAGAGAGAGAGAGAGAAAGGGAGTTTCAAAAATAATACAACACTGCCCCCTTTTGGTGATAGAGGGGAGGGCACACAAACAGCCAAAAACATTATTAAACTTTGACATGTTGCCATGGCAGCATTATTTGAAATATCAGGAATTCATTCATATGTCTCTATCTGTCATGTTTTCACATTATACTGATGAAGTTTGAAGTCAATCGTGTGAAAATAAGATGGTGATTCAAAGCATTTTTGAAAGTGACACACTTCCTGCTGCCAGTTGGTGGCGCTATAACTTTGACTCACAAAAGTCATATCCATGTGATCGGCCTCTTACAACGAACACACAGCTGAAGTTTCATCCAAATCAGTCAATGTTTGCACAAGTTATTACACACTTCCTGTTTACCTTTTCTCGCCATAAATTCGTTGCTTCGCCACGGCCAAACCGTTTAAGATATCAAAAATCCGTTCGCAATTTAGCATCCTCTGTGTCTTGACTTCATGCTGACCGAGTTTGGCACTGATTGAAACAATGGCCTCGGAGGAGTATATTAAATTCCAGAGCATGTGTTTTCAGAACAACCCATATTAGCTCACTTCCTGTTGGGCTGACACGTAACTTAGAGCACGAAAGTTGTTTGGCCCGATGAGGTCTACATGTGTACCGAGTTTCATACATGTACGTGCAAGTGTGTTTGATAAATAGACCAAGTTTTCAGACACCACTTTAGGGGGCGCTGTCGAGCCCCCCTGCCACGCCCGGGTACCAGCTTCAGCCCGGCTCTGATGGCCGCGCATTCCGATGTGTGTGCTAAGTTTCAAGAGTTTTTGAGCATGGTAAGGGCCCCAAAAGTGCCCGAGAAGTCGATAAAATAATAATAATAATAATTAAAGCTGCGAGCAGCGATGACGGGCCCAAGCCGGTGGCACCGCCACCCCGGTGGCATCAGTTTAACTGTGCACGGCAGGCAATAGGCATTTAAAATGGGAAAACATAAAAGGACTATGTCAAAGTCATCTGAATTCACCACATTAACTGCAGCAGTTGGTGCTGCTATGACCACAAACCACAACAGCCACATCTATGAGATCAATTAAATTTATATGAATTTCATGTCAGATTATGTCAAAGGTCAAATTGGAATGAGTTCAGAATACCATTCGAATGCTGATGTTGTTTTATTCTAACACTTCTCTTCATGTGTTTTTGAGCTACCTTAGCTACCATTTGTGCACCAATCTTATGCACCATAAAACATGCTTTAATTTCAATATGGGTGGTCCAATAAAATTTTTTTAATAAAAAATGTATAAATGGAGCCAAATCACAGAAACTGCAAAGATGATTTTAATATCAGTGTCAGGTAAGAGTAAGATGCGTGTCTACATTTTATGGAAGTTTATTATAAATAGCCACTTTTATAAAATCATGTGAAATTTATGTTTTAATACATTTATATTATATCAGTAAATAATTAATTTAAAGACATGTGCATCATACGTGATCTTGGCAAACACATCACATGACGTTTTTATTTCAAGTGATAGTTATTTGTGATAGCCTATATGAAAGGGTTAAATTATGATCAAGAGAGAAAGTCACACACACACACACACACACACACAATGATAGAGTGAGAGTGAGGGGGAGGGGAAGGACTGAGAGAAAGGCACACACACAAACTCACAGGGTGAGAGAGAGACCCCCCCCCCCTCCCCACACACACACACAGATAGAGAGGGGGAAGGGGAAAGACAGGCAGATGGCATTCCATAGACTTAATGGTTTGTATACTGTACAAACTGTACATTCTATCCCCCTACACTACCCCTAAGCCTACATATCGCACACACACACACACACACACACACACACACACACCATAGCTGTCAACCCTCCCGTTTTTTCCGGGTTTCTCACGTATTTTAGCTCTTTTCCCGCTGTCTTCCCGTTTTAGTATTTTCCCGTAAAATATCCCGTATTTTTACGTTCTGATTGTGTTAACTCAGAACACGCAACTATCTGGTTTAGTGCCAGAAGACGCGAATGAGAAGTCGCGCGCACTGTGAGAAAATTTTCCGTGCACTCATCCGAGAGCGCGCACACGTCTCTCAGCGCGCAAATATTGAGTTCTCTTTCAAGTCTTGCTCTTGAATGGACAAACTCACGCAAAAAGTATGTCAACATATTGATGAGTATTCTAGCAGACATAGTCTGTATATGGCTTAAGTAAGCTTTATACAGTCCAGAAAAGACGACGCATATCCGAGGTCTTAAAGGGGCAGTAGCCTTTACTGCTGTCTGTTTAATGTCAAACAAAAGACAAGGGCATCACTCACTGCTCTTGATTGAATAACTTTTGTTAGTTTAATAGGATTAATCTTTAATTTATACAGTCATATATGCAATGTTATTTTACATTTGATCAATTTCTGTAGGCCTACCTGAAAACTAATGTTAGACGTACCTGAAAAACCTGAAAAGCATAGTTTATTTTATTAGTATCTTTGCTCAATAGTATTTATTTGTGCTGCTGCTTGTATTTAAATGATTTGTTCTTATTATTTTCTTTTGTTTTATTTGACAGTAGTCCTTTTTTCCCTGAACATAGCAAATACTGAACCGTACCGAAACGGTGAACCTTAAACCGTGATACAAACCGAACCGTGAGCAATCTGTACCGTTACACCCCTAGCGTAACGTATGATAAAATGACTGAAAAAAGGTTGGGAAACACTGGCTTAGGCTACTATCGAAGAAGAAGAAGACAGTTGCAGCCGCACGGTTGGGAGGAAGAGGGAAAAAGTAGCGGGAAGTAAACTTCAAGGAGAGTATAGTAATAATAAATGATAATAAATGGAATAAATAAATAATAAATGAAAATAATAAATGTTATATTTACCCATGGCCTTCCCTGTTATACAGAAATGTAATAGTTATCAAACCTTCCTTAACTGTATAAATAATAAATGAAATATAGATGAATCATCATTAAAGCTACAATTTTCTCTGTTCCCGTTGTTCTTTGATGAACATTAATGACAGGCTGACTCCACAAAATGACTCTAATTTGCCTCTTTGAAAAATAATTCTCTAATTTAACCTTATTACTATACTAATTGTAATATAAATAATACAAATATTAGAAGAAAAATATTTTAAGTGGTCATTATTGACAATAAATATTGCACAACTAGTATTTAGTACCAAAAGATCTCCTCAAAATATTCAATAAATATTATTGAACTAAAATATAGAACATTTATTTAATTGAAAAATAGTTAAGGTGTATGGTCACATTTGACCATCAATTAGTATGAGTATGACCAATTAGTATGGAATACCTGAAGGCTAAGTACAATAAAAAACATTAACATTAATGTTAACATTGTTGCATTACTCTCCATTATAAAACGATCCTGTATGGTTGATGTAATAATCAATGCACACTATGCTGTACTGTTTACCAAAACTTGCTGCAAACCCCTGTAAAGTGGAGCTGTTGTGTATCAAGCCATTCAAATGTATTGACACAGCGCTAGAAGTATTGAGATTTCTGTGAAGCACGACTGCGCGCGCCGCCGGGAGATGATAGAGCATGTCGCAACTCCGAATGGTTTTTCAACACTCTGGCTTTAACTGTTATGCCATATTAGCGCCAAAACGCTATTTATTGTTTGAATTTCGCATTAAAACTTTAAAAAATGTAAAAGCTTAGACATTGTTTAATATCAAAAGCAGGTTTGGCAATTTGGCGTGAGATTAAGTTGGGCAGCGTGAGAGCGTGAGACAGAGCCTGAAAGCGTGAGTGTCACGCCAAATGCGTGAGAGTTGGCAACCCTAGGCAAAAGAGAACTCGATGTGAGCAGGAAACTGACGCGAGTCTATCTATGCATCGAGTGTGTGTGTGTGTGTGTGTGTGTGTGTGTGTGTGTCAGTGTCCCTTGAATAGCTGACATGAGACGCATCCACACAGACAGGACACTGACACACACACATACACATACACACACACACAGACAGGACACACACACACACACACACACACACACACACACAGACAGGACACTAACACACACACAGACAGGACACTGGCATACAGCGCGCTCTCTTGTGTCTTGTCGCGCTTGGAAGCATGTACATGAATAGGAGCGTGATCATGTAACGCTAAGCAAAAATGGATATAAAAACGGACGCTGTGTTATTTGCGTTAAATATTTTTAATGCGTTAAGCTTCCGTTTCACGTTGACCGAGTTTGGTGGAGATTGAATAAATCACCTACGAGGAGAACGTAAAAACTCAGACCCTGAATTATACAAATATTCACGTTCAAACAAAAACTTTCTGTGAAAAAAAGACACTTATAAACAGACACTTGTAGAAAATAATGTGAATTTTTTTTAAAAATAAATTTGAACTATGTCAGTAAATAATGAATTTAAAGACAAATGTGTCAAAAGTGATCTTTGCAAACACAGCACATGACCTTCTGTAAAGCACATGTATAGAAAACACACTCACACTCCTCTGTTTTAAAAAAAGAGTTCTGTCTGAATGAGTACATGAAATCACGGCTGTCAGATGATAAGAATTGTAACTCAAATGTGATTTAGAAAATGAGTTCTGTAGTGATATAGTGTCATAGTTCATGTCCACATTAACCACTACGTTGTAATACCAATAGCCATGTCATCATACACATTTGTGTCCTCATAAATCACATAAGCAAGCACAGAGAGAGAGAGAGAGAGAAAGGGAGTTTCAAAAATAATACAACACTGCCCCCTTTTGGTGATAGAGGGGAGGGCACACAAACAGTCAAAAACATTATTAAACTTTGACATGTTGCCATGGCAGCATTATTTGAAATATCAGGAATTCATTCATATGTCTCTATCTGTCATGTTTTCACATTATACTGATGAAGTTTGAAGTCAATCGTGTGAAAATAAGATGGTGATTCAAAGCATTTTTGAAAGTGACACACTTCCTGCTGCCAGTTGGTGGCGCTATAACTTTGACTCACAAAAGTCATATCCATGTGATCGGCCTCTTACAACGAACACACAGCTGAAGTTTCATCCAAATCAGTCAATGTTTGCACAAGTTATTACACACTTCCTGTTTACCTTTTCTCGCCATAAATTCGTTGCTTCGCCACGGCCAAACCGTTTAAGATATCAAAAATCCGTTCGCAATTTAGCATCCTCTGTGTCTTGACTTCATGCTGACCGAGTTTGGCACTGATTGAAACAATGGCCTCGGAGGAGTATATTAAATTCCAGAGCATGTGTTTTCAGAACAACCCATATTAGCTCACTTCCTGTTGGGCTGACACGTAACTTAGAGCACGAAAGTTGTTTGGCCCGATGAGGTCTATATGTGTACCGAGTTTCATACATGTACGTGCAAGTGTGTTTGATATATAGACCAAGTTTTCAGACCCCACTTTAGGGGGCGCTGTCAAGCCCCCCTGCCACGCCCGGGTACCAGCTTCAGCCCGGCTCTGATGGCCGCGCATTCCGATGTGTGTGCAAAGTTTCAAGAGTTTTTGAGCATGGTAAGGGCCCCAAAAGTGCCCGAGAAGTCGATAAAATAATAATAATAATTAAAGCTGCGAGCAGCGATGACGGGCCCAAGCCGGTGGCACCGCCACCCCGGTGGCATCAGTTTAACTGTGCACGGCAGGCAATAGGCATTTAAAATGGGAAAACATAAAAGGACTATGTCAAAGTCATCTGAATTCACCACATTAACTGCAGCAGTTGGTGCTGCTATGACCACAAACCACAACAGCCACATCTATGAGATCAATTAAATTTATATGAATTTCATGTCAGATTATGTCAAAGGTCAAATTGGAATGAGTTCAGAATACCATTCGAATGCTGATGTTGTTTTATTCTAACACTTCTCTTCATGTGTTTTTGAGCTACCTTAGCTACCATTTGTGCACCAATCTTATGCACCATAAAACATGCTTTAATTTCAATATGGGTGGTCCAATACAATTTTTTTAATAAAAAATGTATAAATGGAGCCAAATCACAGAAACTGCAAAGATGATTTTAATATCAGTGTCAGGTAAGAGTAAGATGCGTGTCTACATTTTATGGAAGTTTATTATAAATAGCCACTTTTATAAAATCATGTGAAATTTATGTTTTAATACATTTATATTATATCAGTAAATAATTAATTTAAAGACATGTGCATCATACGTGATCTTGGCAAACACATCACATGACGTTTTTATTTCAAGTGATAGTTATTTGTGATAGCCTATATGAAAGGGTTAAATTATGATCAAGAGAGAAAGTCACACACACACACACACACACAATGATAGAGTGAGAGTGAGGGGGAGGGGAAGGACTGAGAGAAAGGACACACACAAACTCACAGGGTGAGAGAGAGACCCCCCCCCCCCCCTCCCCACACACACACACACAGATAGAGAGGGGGAAGGGGAAAGACAGGCAGATGGCATTCCATAGACTTAATGGTTTGTATACTGTACAAACTGTACATTCTATCCCCCTACACTACCCCTAAGCCTACATATCGCACACACACACACACACACACACACACACACACACACACACCATAGCTGTCAACCCTCCCGTTTTTTCCGGGTTTCTCACGTATTTTAGCTCTTTTCCCGCTGTCTTCCCGTTTTAGTATTTTCCCGTAAAATATCCCGTATTTTTAAGTTCTGATTGTGTTAACTCAGAACACGCAACTATCTGGTTTAGTGCCAGAAGACGCGAATGAGAAGTCGCGCGCACTGTGAGAAAATTTTCCGTGCACTCATCCGAGAGCGCGCACACGTCTCTCAGCGCGCAAATATTGAGTTCTCTTTCAAGTCTTGCTCTTGAATGGACAAACTCACGCAAAAAGTATGTCAACATATTGATGAGTATTCTAGCAGACATAGTCTGTATATGGCTTAAGTAAGCTTTATACAGTCCAGAAAAGACGACGCATATCCGAGGTCTTAAAGGGGCAGTAGCCTTTACTGCTGTCTGTTTAATGTCAAACAAAAGACAAGGGCATCACTCACTGCTCTTGATTGAATAACTTTTGTAAGTTTAATAGGATTAATCTTTAATTTATACAGTCATATATGCAATGTTATTTTACATTTGATCAATTTCTGTACCTGAAAACTAATGTTAGACGTACCTGAAAAACCTGAAAAGCATAGTTTATTTTATTAGTATCTTTGCTCAATAGTATTTATTTGTGCTGCTGCTTGTATTTAAATGATTTGTTCTTATTATTTTCTTTTGTTTTATTTGACAGTAGTCCTTTTTTCCCTGAACATAGCAAATACTGAACCGTACCGAAACGGTGAACCTTAAACCGTGATACAAACCGAACCGTGAGCAATCTGTACCGTTACACCCCTAGCGTAACGTATGATAAAATGACTGAAAAAAGGTTGGGAAACACTGGCTTAGGCTACTATCGAAGAAGAAGAAGACAGTTGCAGCCGCGCGGTTGGGAGGAAGAGGGAAAAAGTAGCGGGAAGTAAACTTCAAGGAGAGTATAGTAATAATAAATGATAATAAATGGAATAAATAAATAATAAATGAAAATAATAAATGTTATATTTACCCATGGCCTTCCCTGTTATACAGAAATGTAATAGTTATCAAACCTTCCTTAACTGTATAAATAATAAATGAAATATAGATGAATCATCATTAAAGCTACAATTTTCTCTGTTCCCGTTGTTCTTTGATGAACATTAATGACAGGCTGACTCCACAAAATGACTCTAATTTGCCTCTTTGAAAAATAATTCTCTAATTTAACCTTATTACTATACTAATTGTAATATAAATAATACAAATATTAGAAGAAAAATATTTTAAGTGGTCATTATTGACAATAAATATTGCACAACTAGTATTTAGTACCAAAAGATCTCCTCAAAATATTCAATAAATATTATTGAACTAAAATATAGAACATTTATTTAATTGAAAAATAGTTAAGGTGTATGGTCACATTTGACCATCAATTAGTATGAGTATGACCAATTAGTATGGAATACCTGAAGGCTAAGTACAATAAAAAACATTAACATTAATGTTAACATTGTTGCATTACTCTCCATTATAAAACGATCCTGTATGGTTGATGTAATAATCAATGCACACTATGCTGTACTGTTTACCAAAACTTGCTGCAAACCCCTGTAAAGTGGAGCTGTTGTGTATCAAGCCATTCAAATGTATTGACACAGCGCTAGAAGTATTGAGATTTCTGTGAAGCACGACTGCGCGCGCCGCCGGGAGATGATAGAGCATGTCGCAACTCCGAATGGTTTTTCAACACTCTGGCTTTAACTGTTATGCCATATTAGCGCCAAAACGCTATTTATTGTTTGAATTTCGCATTAAAACTTAAAAAAATGTAAAAGCTTAGACATTGTTTAATGTCACACACACACACACACACACACACACACACACACACACACACACACACACACACACACACACACACACACACACACACACACACACACACACACACACACACACACACACACACACACATACACACACCCACACACACACACACACACACACACACACACACACACGGAGAGAGAGAGTTTCAAAAATAACAACACTGCTACCTTTTAGTGAGGGGAGGGCAGACAGAGAATAAATATTCAGAAGAAATATATTAAATAAAATAAATATATTGATCTGAAAAATAGTATGATTATTTTAAAGCTATTTGGTTACATTTGAATAAAACATTGTTTTAGTATGTTTTTAAACACACACACATACACGTTGTAATACCAGTGTAATACCCATGTCATTATACAAATTTGTGTCCTCAAAAATCACAAACAAGAGAGAGAGAGAGAGAGAGAGAGAGAGAGAGAGAGAAACAAGTTTTTTTTTTATCCTGCTTCAAAACTAATACAATGCTGCCATCTTGTGTTCATTGAGGGGAGAGCAGCAGACACAGAGAATTTCTGTTCCCCTTTTTTGTCCTTATTTAATCCCTTGCCATGGAAACACCGTTTGAGATATCCAATATCCGTTCACATTTTAGCATCTTCAGTATCTTTGTTTCATGTTGACCGAGTTTGGTGGAGATTGAATAAATCGCCTACGAGGAGAACGTAAAAACTCAGACCCTGAATTACATAAATATTCACCTTAAAACCAAAATATCTGACTTCCTGTTGGTCGGAGCTAATGACTGTAAATTAGAAAGTTGTCCGGCTCGAAGAGAACAATATATGTACCGAGTTTGGTAACTGAAGATAAAACTAACCCCCCCACTTTTGTCAAAAGGTGGCGCTAGAGAGCCCCTCATCCCCGCCCGTTTCTGAGGCTTTGTCCATGTGTACTGACTGACATCTCTGATGTGTGTGTTGAGTTTCAAGCAGTTTCAAGCAATTTCAAGCATGCTAAGAGCCTCAGAACAGCCAAAAGATTATTAAACTTTGACACGTTGCCATGGCAACAGTATTTGAAATTTCAGGAATCCATTTCATACGTCTCTATCTGTCATGTTTTCACATTATACTGATGAAGTTTGAAGTAAATGGGGTGAAAATAAGATGGTGATTCAAAGCATTTTTGAAAGTGACACA
The DNA here is from genome assembly GCF_949357685.1 of Gobio gobio. NCBI lineage: Eukaryota > Metazoa > Chordata > Actinopteri > Cypriniformes > Gobionidae > Gobio > Gobio gobio. The sequence goes on from NC_137114.1 coordinate 40,991,882, forward strand.
CTTCCTGCTGCCAGTTGGTGGCGCTATAACTTTGACTCACAAAAGTCATATCCATGTGATCGGCCTCTTACAACAAACACACAGCTGAAGTTTCATCCAAATCAGTCAATGTTTGCACAAGTTATAACACACTTCCTGTTTCCCTTTTCTCGCCATAAATTCGTTGCTTCGCCACGGCCACACCATTTGAGATATCAAAAATCCGCTCGCAATTTAGCATCCTGGATATGTTCTCTTCATGCTGACCGAGTTTGGCGATGATCGAAACAATGGCCTCGGAGGAGTATATTAAATTCCAGAGCATGGGTTTTCCGAACAACCGATTATAGCTCACTTCCTGTTGGGCTGACGCATAACTATGAGCACGAAAGTTGTTTGGCCCGATGAGGTCTATATGTGTACCGAGTTTCATACATGTACGTGCAAGTGTGTTTGATATATGGACCAAGTTTTCAGACCCCACTTTAGGGGGCGCTGTCGAGCCCCCCTGCCACGCCCGGGTACCAGCTTCAGCCCGGCTCTGATGGCCGCGCATTCCGACGCCTGTGCGAAGTTTCAAGAGTTTTCGAGCATGTTAAGGGCCCCAAAAGTACCCGAGAAGTCGAAAAAAAAAATAAAAAAAAAAAAAAAAAAAAAAACAAAGAATAATCTGAGGAAGAACAATAGGGCTCTGCGCCCTTTCAGGGCTTGGGCCCTAATAATAATAATAATTAAAGCTGCGAGCAGCGATGACGGGCCCAAGCCGGTGGCACCGCCACGCCGGTGGCATCAGCTTAACTGTGCACAGCAGGCAATAGGCATTTAAAATTGGAAAAACTAAAAGGACTATGTCAAAGTCATCTGAATTCACCACATTAACTGCAGCAGTTGGTGCTGCTATGACAACGAACCACAACAGCCACATCTGTGAGATCAATTAAATTTAAATTAATTTCATGTCAGATGATGTCAAAGGTCAAATTGGAATGAGTTCAAAATACCATTCAAATGCTGATGTTGTATTATCCTAACATTTCTCTTCATGTGTTTTTGACCTACCTTAGCTACCGTTTGTGCACCAATCTTATGCACCATAAAGCGTGCTTTCATTTCAATATGGGTGGTCCAATACATTTTTTTTTATAAAAAAATTTATAAATTGAGCCAAATCACAGTAAAATGCAAAGATGATTTTAATATCAGTGTCAGGTAAGAGTAAGATACGTGTCTACATTTTATGGAAGTTTATTATAAACAGCCACTTTTAGAAAACCATGTGAAATTTACTTTTAATACATTTAAATTATATCAGTAAATTATTTATTAAAAGACATCTGCATCATACGTGATCTTGGCAAACACAGCACATGACGTTTTTATTTCAAGTGATAGTTATTTGTGAAAGCCTAAGAGAGAGTGGCAGAAAGAAAGACATGGAATGTTTTTTATATCCTGTTTCAAAACTAACACAATGCTGCCATCTTTTGTTCATTGAGAGAAGGGCAGCACACACAGGCACAATAGATTATTCAAAGAAATATTTATAATATATATATTAGTGCTGGGCATCGTTAACAAAAAAATTAACTAATTAATCACATTTTTTTCTGTAATTAATCGCGATTAATCGCAAGTTTTTAATATTTTAAGTTTTTAATATTTTGATATTGTAATAATTTCAGTTACTCTCCAAATTAATTTAGAAACAATTTAAAGACAGCATATTGTAAATATGTGTTGTGTTGTCATTTTTTATGAATGAAGGCCAGTATCACTGATACTAAAGTCTCTATGAAACATTAATGACGTTACATTACAGTATAACTGAAAGCTCCCATTTTAAACATTTATTAGGCTTTAAAAAACAACTTTTAATTTAAGTGAACTTAAAACAATCTTTACATAAACCCAAAATAATAAATGTTATATTTACCCATGGCCTTCCCTGTTATACAGAAATGTAATAGTTATCAAACCTTCCTTAACTGCATAAATAATAAATCAAATATAGATGAATCATCATTAAAGCTACAATTTTCTCTGTTCCCGTTGTTCTTTGATGAACATTAATGACAGGCATCATCAGTGCTACTGTCACTTTAAGAACAGCCGCGGGTCTCACGCGCTGTCCCGCGCATCTCATTTCCTCACAACTCTTTAAGTTCATTTAAGACGTTATTTAACTAATTTAAGACTCTAATATGAGAATACTCAAAATCCTCTGTGTTATTGTTTGTTCAAGAGCAAAAGAGAACTCGATGTGAGCAGGAAACTAACGCGTGTCTATCTATGCTTCGAGTGTGTGTGTGTGTGTGTGTGTGTGTGTGTGTGTGTGTGTGTGTCAGTGTCCCTTGATTAGCTGACATGAGACGCATCCACACAGACAGGACACTGACACACACACACACACACACACACACACACACACACACACACACACACACACACACACACACACACACACACACACACACACACACACACACACACACACACACACACACACACACACACACACACAGAGAGACAGGACACTGACACACACACAGACAAAAACTTTCTGTGAAAAAAAGACACTTATAAACAGACACTTGTAGAAAACAATGTGAATTTTGTTTTAAAATAAATTTGAACTATGCCAGTAAATAATGAATTTAAAGACAAATGTGTCAAAAGTGATCTTTGCAAACACAGCACATGACCTTAAAGCACATGTATAGAAAACACACTCACACTCCTCTGTTTTAAAAAAGAGTTCTGTCTGAATGAGTACATGGAATCACGGCTGTCAGGTGATAAGATAATTAGTCCAGAGATGTTTTTTCAAGAATTACTTTTTGTAATTGCAATTTTTTTTAACTATCCACTCACCTAATTTAATATATATTTTTGTTATAGCTTATGATTATATATTTTTATTTTATTGCTCAACAGTAGTTCTCATCGCCGATGAGGTCTTTAAATATTTTGAGAAGGTCTTAAAAAAGTCTTAAAAAGGTATTAAAATTTACTTCAGGATTCCTGCATATACCCTGCATATGCATCATACGTGATCTTGGCAAACACAGCACATGACGTTTTTATTTAAAATTAGAAAGTTTTAAATTAGTTAAATTAGATTAGTTAAATTAGAAAGTTGTCCGGCTCGAAGAGAACAATATATGTACGGGGACACATGAAATGTCTACAAATGTATGTCCTCAGAAATCACAGAAACACACACACACACACACACACACACACACACACACACACACACACACACACACACACACACACACACACACACACACACACACACACACACACACACACACACACACACACACACACACACACACACACACACACACACACACACACACACACACACACACACACACACACACACACACACACACACACACACACACACACACACACACACACACAGAGAGAGAGAGAGAGAGAGAGAGAGAGAAACAAGTTTTTTTTTTTTATCCTGCTTCAAAACTAACACAATGCTGCCATCTTGTGTTCATTGAGGGAAGGGCAGCACACACGGGCACAATACATTATACAAATAAATATTTATAAAATATATATATATTCATCTGAAAAATAGTACAGTCATTTTAAATTAATCTAAGTTCAATTACCAAACATACAATCTTAATTTAATTAAAATCAAAATATTATTTTACAAGATATGAGACAATTTCTGTTCCCCTTATTTTGTCCTTATTTAATCCCTCGGCATGGCAACACCGTTTGAGATATCCAATATTCGTTCGCATTTTAGCATCTTCCGTATCTTTGTTTCATGTTGACCGAGTTTGGTGGAGATTGAATAAATCGCCTACGAGGAGAACGTAAAAACTCAGACCCTGAATTACATAAATATTCATCTTCAAACCAAAATATCTGACTTCCTGTTGGTCGGAGCTAATGACTGTAAATTAGAAAGTTGTCCGGCTCGAAGAGAACAATATATGTACCGAGTTTGGTGACTGAAGATAAAACTAACCCCCCCACTTTTGTCAAAAGGTGGCGCTAGAGAGCCCCTCATCCCCGCCCGTTTCTGAGGCTTTGTCCATGTGTACTGACTGACATCTCTGATGTGTGTGTTAAGTTTCATGCAATTTCAAGCATGCTAAGAGTCTCAAAAACAGCCAAAGACATTATTAAACTTTGACACGTTGCCATGGCAACAGTATTGGAAATTTCAGAAATCCATTCATATGTCTATATCTGCCATGTTTTCACATTATACTGATGAAGTTTGAAGTCAATCGGGTCAAAATAAGACTGTGATTTAAAGCATTTTTTTAAAAAAGTGACACACTTCCTGCTGCCAGTTGGTGGCGCTATAACTTTGACTCACAAACGTCATATCCTTGCGATCGGCTTCCTACAACAAACACACAGCTGAAGTTTCATCCAAATCAGTCAATGTTTGCACAAGTTATAACACACTTCCTGTTTCCCTTTTCTCGCCATAAATTCGTTGCTTCGCCACGGCCAAACCGATTGAGATATCAAAAATCCGCTCGCAATTTAGCATCCTGAATATCTTGTCTTAATGCTGACCGAGTTTGGCAATGATCGAAACAATTGCCTCGGAGGAGTATATTAAATTCCAGAGCATGCGTTTTCCGAACAACCCAAAATAGCTCACTTCCTGTTGGGCGAAGTTTATGACTATGAGTGCGGAAGTTGTTCGCCCCGATGAGATCTATATGTGTACCGAGTTTCATACATATACGTGCAAGTGTGTTTGATATATAGACCAAATTTTAATAGGGGGCGCTGTTGAGCTCCCCTACCACGCCCGGGTATCAGCTTCAGCCCGGCTCTGATGGCCGCAGATTCCGATGTATCTGCAAAGTTTCAAGAGTTTTCGAGCATGGTAAGGGCCCCAAAAGTGCCCGAATAGTCGATAAGAAAAATAATAATAAGAATCCTAAGGAAAACAATAGGGCTCTGCGCCCTTTCAGGCTTGAGCCCTAATAATCCTTAGGGGAACAATAGGGCTCTGCGCCCTTTCAGGCTTGAGCCCTAATTAAAGCTGCGAGCAGCGATGACGGGCTCAAGCCGGTGGTACCGCCACGCCGGTGGCATCAGCTTAACTGTGAACTGCAGGCAATAGGCATTTAAAATGGGAAAACATAAAAGGACTATGTCAAATTCATCTGAATTCACCACATTAACTGCAGCAGTTGGTGCTGCTATGACCACAACAGCCACATCTATGAGATCAAATAAATTTAAATTAATTTCATGTCAGATGATGTCAAAGGTCAAATTGGAATGAGTTCACAATACCATTCAAATGCTGATGTAACACTTCTCTTCATATGCATATCAGGGTGTCCGCGGGGTCTTGAAAAGTATTAAAAGTTGATAAATCCATTTTTGGAAAATTAAGGCCCTTAAAAGGTATTAAAAAGTCTTAATCACGATTTTATGAGGTATTACATTTTGTTCAAGCTTTGTCAAAAGAGTTTGACTCCAAAAAGTATCCATGAATATATTTATTTTCATCCCCATAACTATATAAAAAAAAAAACCGGTTTGCTCGGTCAGTGAGATCAGCTCGGGGCGCGCGCACCGTCTACGGGTGACGTCACATATTTTGCGAAATGCGCGGTTAGGTGATGTGTCGCCCTCCACACATTGCGAAACAGACTCCGAAATGGGGAAATGTAAATTTGCCACATTGTCACATGATCTTTCAGCAATCATTATTATTATTTTATGATTTGCTAGTACAAAGTCATCTAAAGCCATTCCATAGCTGTCTGAATGTCTTTCCTCCGCTGTAGCTGTCCATCATTCTCCGTTCAGAATTCAAACTGCGCGTCGCGTTTGGTTACAGTCAGTCAGCTGCTCGGTAAAGCTCACTCCAAGATGATATATTCCCGTTATAATGCTTGATATGTAGATAAAATAATTTATCTTCCTGGAGTTTATCTAGCGGTTTCTGAACGATGTTGTGCTCGCCACCCGGGTGACAACACAAGGCATCACACGCACAATAACCGGAATTTAAAACTGTGAAGAAACGAATAATCAGTGACCTTTTGGACCGACATACATAGTAGACTAGGATTTGTGCGCTCAACGCTCATCGTCTCTTTATGCCGTTAACTTTTCAATGTGCACTCGCGTTGCACTGCGCCCTCTGACTCCATGTTGCTTTAAGCGCATCATTCTGAACCCGGGATGCGCATAAGCACATTGTGCCGCGCTTTCATATATTTTCATAGTTTTGTGCACTTAAAGATGATTAAAAAAAATCTTGTTCTCACGTATCTATCATATATTTGTTGCCCCTTTACAGAGCTGCACATTACGTTTACAATAAACTATAAATCTTGAAATGTTATATTATTTGTGTAGGCCCATATAATTATTTACATTCATAAATAAATTAAATATAAATTGTTTTTTTTATAAATGTATTTAATAAGAACACAAAGTAATTTGTACCTTTTCATTAACATTTTTAGATTTTATAAAATTAGTCCAGAGATGTTTTTTCAAGAATTACTTTTTGTAATTGCAATTTTTTTTAACTATCCACTCACCTAATTAAATATATATTTTTGTCATAGCTTATGATTATATATTTTTATTTTATTGCTCAACAGTAGTTCTCATCGCCGATGAGGTCTTTAAATATTTTGAGAAGGTCTTAAAAAAGTCTTAAAAAGGTATTAAAATTTACTTCAGGATTCCTGCATATACCCTGCATATGCATCATACGTGATCTTGGCAAACACAGCACATGACATTTTTATTTAAAATTAGAAAGTTTTAAATTAGTTAAATTAGATTAGTTAAATTAGAAAGTTGTCCGGCTCGAAGAGAACAATATATGTACGGGGACACATGAAATGTCTACAAATGTATGTCCTCAGAAATCACAGAAGCACACACACACACACACACACACACACACACACACACACACACACACACACACACACACACACACACACACACACACACACACACACAGAGAGAGAGAGAGAGAGAGAGAGATACAAGGTTTTTTTTATCCTGCTTCAAAACTAAGACAATGCTGCCATCATGTGTTCAATGAGGGAAGGGCAGCACACATTCCCCTTTTTTGTCCTTATTTAATCCCTCGGCATGGCAACACCGTTTGAGATATCCAAAATCCGTTCGCATTTTAGCATCTTCCGTATCTTTGTTTCATGTTGACCGAGTTTGGTGGAGATTGAATAAATCGCCTACGAGGAGAACGTAAAAACTCAGAGCCTGAATTATACCAATATTCACGTTCAAACCAAAATATCTGACTTCCTTTTGGTTGGAGCTAATGACTGTAAATTAGAAAGTTGTCCGGCTCGATGAGGTCAATATATATACTGAGTTTGGTGATTGTAGATGAAACGAAGCCCTTCACTTTTGTCAAAAGGTGGCGCTATAGAGCCCCTCATCCCCACCCGTTTCTGAGGCTTTGCCAATGTGTACTGACTGACATCTCTGATGTGTGTGTTGAGTTTCAAGCAATTTCAAGCATGCTAAGAGCTTCAAAAACAGCCAAAAGATTATTAACTTTGACACGTTGCCATTGCAACAGTATTTCAAATATCAGGAATCCATTCGTATGTCTATATCTGTCATGTTTTCACATTATACTGATGAAGTTTGAAGTCAATCGGGTCAAAATAAGACAGTGATTTAAAGCATTTTTTTTAAAAAGTGACACACTTCCTGCTGCCAGTTGGTGGCGCTATAACTTTGACTCACAAACGTCATATCCTTGCGATCGGCTTCCTACAACAAACACACAGCTGAAGTTTCATGCAAATCAGTCAATGTTTGCACAAGTTATAACACACTTCCTGTTTCCCTTTTCTCGCCATAAATTCGTTGCTTCGCCGCGGCCAAACCGATTGAGATATCAAAAATCCGCTAGCAATTTAGCATCCTGAATATCTTGTCTTAATGCTGACCGAGTTTGGTGCCGATCGAAACAATGGCCTCGGAGGAGTATATTAAATTCCAGAGCATGCGTTTTCCGAACAACCCATAATAGCTCACTTCCTGTTGGGCTGACGCATAACTTAGAGCACGAAAGTTGTTCAGCCTGATGAGATCTATATGTGTACCGAGTTTCATACATGTACGTGCAAGTGTGTTTGATATATGGACCAATTTTTTTGTAGGGGGCGCTGTTGAGCTCCCCTACCACGCCCGGGTATCAGCTTCAGCCCGGCTCTGATGGCCGCAGATTCCGATGTATCTGCAAAGTTTCAAGAGTTTTCGAGCATGGTAAGGGCCCCAAAAGTGCCCGAATAGTCGATAAGAAAAATAATAATAATTAAAGCTGCGAGCAGCGATGACGGGCCCAAGCCGGTGGCACCGCCACCCCGGTGGCATCAGTTTAACTGTGCACGGCAGGCAATAGGCATTTAAAATGGGAAAACATAAAAGGACTATGTCAAAGTCATCTGAATTCACCACATTAACTGCAGCAGTTGGTGCTGCTATGACCACAAACCACAACAGCCACATCTATGAGATCAATTAAATTTATATGAATTTCATGTCAGATTATGTCAAAGGTCAAATTGGAATGAGTTCAGAATACCATTCGAATGCTGATGTTGTTTTATTCTAACACTTCTCTTCATGTGTTTTTGAGCTACCTTAGCTACCATTTGTGCACCAATCTTATGCACCATAAAACATGCTTTAATTTCAATATGGGTGGTCCATAAAAATTTTTTAATAAAAAATGTATAAATGGAGCCAAATCACAGAAACTGCAAAGATGATTTTAATATCAGTGTCAGGTAAGAGTAAGATGCGTGTCTACATTTTATGGAAGTTTATTATAAATAGCCACTTTTATAAAATCATGTGAAATTTATGTTTTAATACATTTATATTATATCAGTAAATAATTAATTTAAAGACATGTGCATCATACGTGATCTTGGCAAACACATCACATGACGTTTTTATTTCAAGTGATAGTTATTTGTGATAGCCTATATGAAAGGGTTAAATTATGATCAAGAGAGAAAGTCACACACACACACACACACACACACACACACACACACACACACACACACACACACACACACACACACACACACACACACACACACACACACACACACACACACACACACACACACACACACACACAATGATAGAGTGAGAGTGAGGGGGAGGGGAAGGACTGAGAGAAAGGCACACACACAAACTCACAGGGTGAGAGAGAGACCCCCCCCCCTCCCCACACACACACACACAGATAGAGAGGGGGAAGGGGAAAGACAGGCAGATGGCATTCCATAGACTTAATGGTTTGTATACTGTACAAACTGTACATTCTATCCCCCTACACTACCCCTAAGCCTACATATCGCACACACACACACACACACACCATAGCTGTCAACCCTCCCGTTTTTTCCGGGTTTCTCACGTATTTTAGCTCTTTTCCCGCTGTCTTCCCGTTTTAGTATTTTCCCGTAAAATATCCCGTATTTTTACGTTCTGATTGTGTTAACTCAGAACACGCAACTATCTGGTTTAGTGCCAGAAGACGCGAATGAGAAGTCGCGCGCACTGTGAGAAAATTTTCCGTGCACTCATCCGAGAGCGCGCACACGTCTCTCAGCGCGCAAATATTGAGAATGAGGAGATACGTCATGGTCGTGGGCGGAGTCTGGCCCGTACACCATTCCGGGATCCGACGCTATCGGTTGCCAGGGGTAACATTGTAAGAGCGAAACAGAGATCAGAGCAGGAAAGACGGCTCGAGGAATTATCATCGCGGCGTTTAAGCGGAGAAATTACGAGAAAACTTGAAATGGAGAAGAAGAGGTCTCGTACAGGGAGAAACTTACTACCAGCGCCAAGCTGAGGTATTTAGAGAAGCTGATATCAAAAACGTTGACCCATACGAGCTGCCACGGCAGAACTCTTTACCACCTTGCAATGAAATGTTTCTATAAATATATTTCCTGTGCATTCTGAATAATAAATATATCTCCCCACTATCCTGCAGCAGTCCAGTGCTCGTCATCCTTAGCAGTGTTTTTCTCTTACTGATCATATTTTGTACCTGTTGAGTTTATATTTTTAAATTAATTTGACTAAAAATTTAAATGATCGTTTGTGTGCGCTGGTGCTTTTATTCCAGCCTTCTTGAGTAGAATGAATGCTCGGTACGTGCTTTAAATGGATGTAATGTTAACCATGTTAAATATTGAATTAATCTTAAACAGTGATGCACAGTAGAGGAAAATGACAGTCAACTAGGCCTACCTTGAATATTAATTAAGCGTTTTGGGCATAAACATGTTTATAGCATACAGTAAAATGACCGACAATGAAAAATGACAGAATAGTGATCAACATGTTTAATACAAATAAATAAAGGTTCGTATTGATCAAGTGTCTCACACTTCAGCATCGCGCTCACTAGTTAAGACCATGACTGACACCCTGTGGTGAAATAATGGCGTACGTTTACCAGCCGCTGCTTTCTCAGATCGGCTTGGGTGGATTAAAACTTAATGTTCAGTTGAGTTTGGAAAACTATGTACATAGTAATCATCAGAATATCTCTTCTCCAGTCTCTGTCCGAATTCATTACCTGGCGGGCAGACCCCCAAAATGGCGGAAGGGGGGCGGGGCGCTGTGTCGTGACGACATCTCCTCATTCTCAATTGAGTTCTCTTTCAAGTCTTGCTCTTGAATGGACAAACTCACGCAAAAAGTATGTCAACATATTGATGAGTATTCTAGCAGACATAGTCTGTATATGGCTTAAGTAAGCTTTATACAGTCCAGAAAAGACGACGCATATCCGAGGTCTTAAAGGGGCAGTAGCCTTTACTGCTGTCTGTTTAATGTCAAACAAAAGACAAGGGCATCACTCACTGCTCTTGATTGAATAACTTTTGTAAGTTTAATAGGATTAATCTTTAATTTATACAGTCATATATGCAATGTTATTTTACATTTGATCAATTTCTGTAGGCCTACCTGAAAACTAATGTTAGACGTACCTGAAAAACCTGAAAAGCATAGTTTATTTTATTAGTATCTTTGCTCAATAGTATTTATTTGTGCTGCTGCTTGTATTTAAATGATTTGTTCTTATTATTTTCTTTTGTTTTATTTGACAGTAGTCCTTTTTTCCCTGAACATAGCAAATACTGAACCGTACCGAAACGGTGAACCTTAAACCGTGATACAAACCGAACCGTGAGCAATCTGTACCGTTACACCCCTAGCGTAACGTATGATAAAATGACTGAAAAAAGGTTGGGAAACACTGGCTTAGGCTACTATCGAAGAAGAAGAAGACAGTTGCAGCCGCGCGGTTGGGAGGAAGAGGGAAAAAGTAGCGGGAAGTAAACTTCAAGGAGAGTATAGTAATAATAAATGATAATAAATGGAATAAATAAATAATAAATGAAAATAATAAATGTTATATTTACCCATGGCCTTCCCTGTTATACAGAAATGTAATAGTTATCAAACCTTCCTTAACTGTATAAATATTAAATGAAATATAGATGAATCATCATTAAAGCTACAATTTTCTCTGTTCCCGTTGTTCTTTGATGAACATTAATGACAGGCTGACTCCACAAAATGACTCTAATTTGCCTCTTTGAAAAATAATTCTCTAATTTAACCTTATTACTATACTAATTGTAATATAAATAATACAAATATTAGAAGAAAAATATTTTAAGTGGTCATTATTGACAATAAATATTGCACAACTAGTATTTAGTACCAAAAGATCTCCTCAAAATATTCAATAAATATTATTGAACTAAAATATAGAACATTTATTTAATTGAAAAATAGTTAAGGTGTATGGTCACATTTGACCATCAATTAGTATGAGTATGACCAATTAGTATGGAATACCTGAAGGCTAAGTACAATAAAAAACATTAACATTAATGTTAACATTGTTGCATTACTCTCCATTATAAAACGATCCTGTATGGTTGATGTAATAATCAATGCACACTATGCTGTACTGTTTACCAAAACTTGCTGCAAACCCCTGTAAAGTGGAGCTGTTGTGTATCAAGCCATTCAAATGTATTGACACAGCGCTAGAAGTATTGAGATTTCTGTGAAGCACGACTGCGCGCGCCGCCGGGAGATGATAGAGCATGTCGCAACTCCGTATGGTTTTTCAACACTCTGGCTTTAACTGTTATGCCATATTAGCGCCAAAACGCTATTTATTGTTTGAATTTCGCATTAAAACTTTAAAAAATGTAAAAGCTTAGACATTGTTTAATATCAAAAGCAGGTTTGGCAATTTGGCGTGAGATTAAGTTGGGCAGCGTGAGAGCGTGAGACAGAGTCTGAAAGCGTGAGTGTCACGCCAAATGCGTGAGAGTTGGCAACCCTAGGCAAAAGAGAACTCGATGTGAGCAGGAAACTGACGCGAGTCTATCTATGCATCGAGTGTGTGTGTGTGTGTGTGTGTGTGTGTGTGTCAGTGTCCCTTGAATAGCTGACATGAGACGCATCTACAGAGATAGGACACTGACACACACACATACACATACACACACACACAGACAGGACACACACACACACACAGACAGGACACTAACACACACACAGACAGGACACTGGCATACAGCGCGCTCTCTTGTGTCTTGTCGCGCTTGGAAGCATGTACATGAATAGGAGCGTGATCATGTAACGCTAAGCAAAAATGGATATAAAAACGGACGCTGTGTTATTTGCGTTAAATATTTTTAATGCGTTAAGCTTCCGTTTCACGTTGACCGAGTTTGGTGGAGATTGAATAAATCACCTACGAGGAGAACGTAAAAACTCAGACCCTGAATTATACAAATATTCACGTTCAAACAAAAACTTTCTGTGAAAAAAAGACACTTATAAACAGACACTTGTAGAAAATAATGTGAATTTTTTTTTTAAATAAATTTGAACTATGTCAGTAAATAATGAATTTAAAGACAAATGTGTCAAAAGTGATCTTTGCAAACACAGCACATGACCTTCTGTAAAGCACATGTATAGAAAACACACTCACACTCCTCTGTTTTAAAAAAAGAGTTCTGTCTGAATGAGTACATGAAATCACGGCTGTCAGATGATAAGAATTGCAACTCAAATGTGATTTAGAAAATGAGTTCTGTAGTGATATAGTGTCATAGTTCATGTCCACATTAACCACTACGTTGTAATACCAATAGCCATGTCATCATACACATTTGTGTCCTCATAAATCACATAAGCAAGCACAGAGAGAGAGAGAGAGAGAGAAAGGGAGTTTCAAAAATAATACAACACTGCCCCCTTTTGGTGATAGAGGGGAGGGCACACAAACAGTCAAAACATTATTAAACTTTGACATGTTGCCATGGCAGCATTATTTGAAATATCAGGAATTCATTCATATGTCTCTATCTGTCATGTTTTCACATTATACTGATGAAGTTTGAAGTCAATCGTGTGAAAATAAGATGGTGATTCAAAGCATTTTTGAAAGTGACACACTTCCTGCTGCCAGTTGGTGGCGCAATAACTTTGACTCACAAAAGTCATATCCATGTGATCGGCCTCTTACAACGAACACACAGCTGAAGTTTCATCCAAATCAGTCAATGTTTGCTGACGTTATAACACACTTCCTGTTTCCCTTTTCTCGCCATAAATTCGTTGCTTCGCCACGGCCAAACCATTTGAGATATCAAAAATCCGCTCGCAATTTAGCATCCTGGATATGTTCACTTGATGCTGACCGAGTTTGGCAATGATCGAAACAATGGCCTCGGAGGAGTATATTAAATTCCAGAGCATGGGTTTTCCGAACAACCGATTATAGCTCACTTCCTGTTGGGCTGACGCATAACTATGAGCACGAAAGTTGTTTGGCCCGATGAGATCTATATGTGTACCGAGTTTCATACATGTACGTGCAAGTGTGTTTGATATATGGACCAAGTTTTCAGACCCCACTTTAGGGGGCGCTGTCGAGCCCCCCTGCCACGCCCGGGTACCAGCTTCAGCCCGGCTCTGATGGCCGCGCATTCCGATGCCTGTGCGAAGTTTCAAGAGTTTTCGAGCATGTTAAGTGCCCCAAAAGTACCCGAGAAGTCGAAAAAAAAAAAAAAAAAAAAAAAAAAAAAAAAAACAAAGAATAATCTGAGGAAGAACAATAGGGCTCTGCGCCCTTTCAGGGCTTGGGCCCTAATAATAATCCTAAGGAAAACAATAGGGCTCTGCGCCCTTTCAGGCTTGAGCCCTAATTAAAGCTGCGAGCAGCGATGACGGGCCCAAGCCGGTGGCACCGCCACGCCGGTGGCATCAGCTTAACTGTGCACGGCAGGCAATAGGCATTTAAAATGGGAAAACATAAAAGGACTATGTCAAAGTCATCTGAATTCACCACATTAACTGCAGCAGTTGGTGCTGCTATGACCACAAACCACAACAGCCACATCTATGAGATCAATTAAATTTATATGAATTTCATGTCAGATTATGTCAAAGGTCAAATTGGAATGAGTTCAGAATACCATTCGAATGCTGATGTTGTTTTATTCTAACACTTCTCTTCATGTGTTTTTGAGCTACCTTAGCTACCGTTTGTGCACCAATCTTATGCACCATAAAACATGCTTTCATTTCAATATGGGTGGTCCAATAAATTCTTTTTAATAAAAAATGTATAAATGGAGCCAAATCACAGAAACTGCAAAGATGATTTTAATATCAGTGTCAGGTAAGAGTAAGATGCGTGTCTACATTTTATGGAAGTTTATTATAAATAGCCACTTTTATAAAATCATGTGAAATGTATGTTTTAATACATTTATATTATATCAGTAAATAATTAATTTAAAGACATGTGCATCATACGTGATCTTGGCAAACACATCACATGACGTTTTTATTTTAAGTGATAGTTATTTGTGATAGCCTATATGAAAGGGTTAAATTATGATCAAAAGAGAAAGGCACACACACACACACACACACACAATGATAGAGTGAGAGTGAGGGGGAGGGGAAGGACTGAGAGAAAGGCACACACACAAACTCACAGGGTGAGAGAGAGACCCCCCCCCACACACACACACACACAGATAGAGAGGGGGAAGGGGAAAGACAGGCAGATGGCATTCCATAGACTTAAATGGTTTGTATACTGTAAAAACTGTACATTCTATCCCCCTACACTACCCCTAAGCCTACATATCGCACACACACACACACACACACACACTACCCCTAAACCTACCATCACAGAAAACATTCTGCATTTTTACATTTTTATTAAAAAATTGTTTAGTATGCTGTTAAAGCTATTTTTATTTACGGGGACACATGAAATGTCTTCATAAACCATGATTATGTTGTAATAAACACCCCTCCAACACACGCATTTCTGAGGCTTTGCCCATTTCCACTGACTGACATCTCTGATGTGTGTGTTGAGTTTCAAGCAATTTCAAGCATGCTAAGAGGAATTATACAAATATTCACGTTCAAACCAAAATATCTGACTTCCTGTTGGTCAGAGCTAATGACTGTAAAGTAAAAAATTAACTAATTAATCACATTTTTTTCTGTAATTAATCACGATTAATCGCAAGTTTTTAATATTTTAAGTTTGTAATATTTTGATATTGTAATAATTTCAGTTACTCTCCAAATTAATTTAGAAACAATTTAAAGACAGCATATTGTAAATATGTGTTGTATTGTCATTTTTTATGAATGAAGGCCAGTATCACTGATACTAAATTCTCTATGAAACATTAATGACGTTACATTACAGTATAACTGAAAGCTCCCAATTTCAACATTTATTAGTCTTTAAAAAACAACTTTTAATTTAAGTGAACTTAAAAAAATCTTTACATAAACCCAAAATAATAAATGTTATATTTACCCATGGCCTTCCCTGTTATACAGAAATGTAATAGTTATCAAACCTTCCTTAACTGCATAAATAATAAATGAAATATAGATGAATCATCATTAAAGCTACAATTTTCTCTGTTCCCGTTGTTCTTTGATGAACATTAATGACAGGCATTATCAGTGCTCCTGTCACTTTAAGAACAACCGCGGATCTCACGCGCGGTCCCGCGCATCTCATTTCCTCACAACTCTTTAAAGTTCATTTAAGACGTTATTTAACTAATTTAAGACTCTAATATGAGAATACTCAAAATCCTCTGTGTTATTGTTTGTTCAACAGCAAAAGAGAACTCGATGTGAGCAGGAAACTGACGCGAGTCTATCTATGCGTCGAGTGTGTGTGTGTTTGTGTGTGTGTGTGTGTGTGTCAGTGTCCCTTGATTAGCTGACATGAGACGCATCCACACAGACAGGACACTGACACACACACACACACACACACACACACACACACACACACACACACACACACACACACACACACACACACACACACACACACACACACACACACAGGACACACACACACACACACACACACACACACACACACACACACACACACACACACACACACACACAGACAGGACACTGGCATACAGCGCGCTCTCTTGTGTCTTGTCGCGCTTGGAAGCATTTACATGAATAGGAGCGTGATCATGTAACGCTAAGCAAAAATGGATATAAAAACGGACGCTGTGTTATTTGCGTTAAATATTTTTAATGCGTTAAGCTTCCGTTTCACGTTGACCGAGTTTGGTGGAGATTGAATAAATCACCTACGAGGAGAACGTAAAAACTCAGACCCTGAATTATACAAATATTCACGTTTAAACAAAAACTTTCTGTGAAAAAAGACACTTATAAACAGACACTTGTAGAAAATAATGTGAATTTTTTTTTTAAATAAATTTGAACTATGTCAGTATGAATTTAAAGACAAATGTGTCAAAAGTGATCTTTGCAAACACAGCACATGACCTTCTGTAAAGCACATGTATAGAAAACACACTCACACTCCTCTGTTTTAAAAAAAGAGTTCTGTCTGAATGAGTACATGAAATCACGGCTGTCAGGTGAAAAGAATTGTAACTCAAATGTCATTTAGAAAATGAGTCCTGTACTGATATAGTGTCATAGTTCATGTCCACATTAACCACTACGTTGTAATACAATACCCATGTCATCATACACATTTGTGTCCTCATAAATCACATAAGCAAGCACAGAGAGAGAGAGAGAGAGAAAGGGAGTTTCAAAAATAATACAACACTGCCACCTTGTGGTGATAGAGGGGAGGGCACACAAACATCCAAAAACATTATTAAACTTTGACATGTTGCCATGGCAACATTTTTTGAAATATTAGGAATCCATTCATATGTCTCTATCTGTCATGTTTTCACATTATACTGATGAAGTTTGAAGTCAATCAGGTGAAAATAAGACAGTGATTTAAAGCATTTTTGAAAGTGACACACTTCCTGCTGCCAGTTGGTGGCGCTTTAACTTTGACTCACAAAAGTCATATCCATGTGATCGGCCTCTTACAACGAACACACAGCTGAAGTTTCATCCAAATCATTCAATGTTTGCACAAGTTATTACACACTTCCTGTTTCCCTTTTCTCGCCATAAATTTGTTGCTTCGCCACGGCCAAACCGTTTGAGTTATCAAAAATCCGCTCGCAATTTAGCATCCTCTGTGTCTTGACTTCATGCTGACCGAGTTTGGCACTGATTGAAACAATGGCCTCGGAGGAGTATATTAAATTCCAGAGCATGTGTTTTCAGAACAACCCATATTAGCTCACTTCCTGTTGGGCTGACACGTAACTTAGAGCACGAAAGTTGTTTGGCCCAATGAGGTCTATATGTGTACCGAGTTTCTTACATGTACGTGCAAGTGTGTTTGATATATAGACCAAGTTTTCAGACCCCACTTTAGGGGGCGCTGTCGAGTCCCCCTGCCACGCCCGGGTACCAGCTTCAGCCCGGCTCTGATGGCCGCGCATTCCGATGTGTGTGCTAAGTTTCAAGAGTTTTTGAGCATGGTAAGGGCCCCAAAAGTGCCCGAGAAGTCGATAAAATAATAATAATAATAATAATTAAAGCTGCGAGCAGCGATGACGGGCCCAAGCCGGTGGCACCGCCACGCCGGTGGCATCAGCTTAACTGTGCACGGCAGGCAATATGCATTTAAACAGGAGAATATTTTAGAATCGCTCGAATATGCCACATTTACCGCAGCAACTGGTGCCACTATCACCACAAGCCACACCCATGATGTAATTTAAATCTAGATTAATTTTAATGTCATAGGATAAAATAAATAAAAGTTATATTTTCCTGCTCAAAATTTTGTAAGTCCAGAAGGCCAGTATTTAATTCAAGGTGTTTGTAGTTCTTTTTTACTTATTCACACTAAAGTGATAGTTTTTTGTGATAGTCTATGATACGAAAGGGGTAAATTATCATTCAGAGAGAGAAAGGCACACACACAAACTCACAGGGTGAGAGAGACACCCCCCCCCCCACACACACACACACACACACACCACACACACGTGCGCGCACACACTCAAACACACACACACCCAGGGTGAGCCTGAGAGTGAGGGGGGAGGGGAAGGACTGAGAGAGAGGCACTCTGCACATTGAACAAGGTTCACAAGATTTTAACAACAAAAAGAAATAAAATCTAAATGGTGGGAGAAAGTTTTTTTTATTTCACTCTCTGAAAAAAATATGTTGAATATATTTGAAATCAATATGTGTGGTCCAATATAAAAAATAAATAGAGAAAGTCACACACACACACACACACGCACACGCACACACGCACACGCACACACACACACACACACACACACACACACACACACACATACTCACAGGGTGAGAGAGAGACCCCCCCCCCTCCACACACACACACACACACACACACACAGAGAGAGAGTGATAGAGAGGGGGAAGGGGAAAGACAGGCAGAGGGCATTCCATAGACTTAATGGTTTTTATACTGTACAAACTGTAAATTCTATCCCCCTACACTACCCCTAAGCCTACATATCACACACACACACACACACACACACACACACACACACACACACACACACACACACACACACACACACACACACACTACCCCTAAACCTACCATCACAGAAAACATTCTGCATTTTTACATTTTTATTAAAACATTGTTTAGTATGCTTTTAAAGCTATTTTGATTTACGGGGACACATGAAATGTCTTCATAAACCATGATTATGTTGTAATAAACACCCCTCCAACACACCCATTTCTGAGGCTTTGCCCATTTCCACTGACTGACATCTCTGATGTGTGTGTTGAGTTTCAAGCAATTTCAAGCATGCTAAGAGCCTCAAAAACAGCCAAAAGATGATTAAACTTTGACACACTGCCATGGCAACAGTATGTAAAATATCAGGAATCCATTCGTATGTCTACATCTGCCATGTTTTGTCATTATACTGATGAAGTTTGAAGTAAATCGGTTGAAAACAAGACAGTTATTTAGCATTTTTGAAAGTGACACACTTCCTGCTGCCAGTTGGTGGACACACAAACACACACACACACACACACACACACACACACACACACACACACACACACGTTTGTTTTTGTGAAATGTGAGGACATTCCATAGGCGTAATGGTTTTTATACCGTACAAACCGTATTTTCTATCCCCTTACACTGCCCCTAAACCTACCCATCACACACACACACACACACACACACACACACTGCCCCTGCCCCTAAACCTAGCCCATCACAGGAGACTGCGCAGTTCACTTTCTGTGAAAAAAAAACTTGTTCTGTATGATTTATAAGCATTTTGAAAAGTGAGGACATGGGGAACGTCCTCATATTTCACCCTCTTTTTGTAACACCTATGTCATACCCATGTCATTATACACATTTGTGTCCTGATATTTCACAAAAACATGCCCACACACACACACACACACACACACACACACACACACACACACACACACACACACACACACACACACACACACACACACACACACACACACACACACACACACACACACACACACACAAACCCCTTAAAGCTATTTCATTTATGGGACACAGGAAATATTCTCATAAACCATGTTTTCATTGTAATTTGTAGTATATTTTTAAAGCTACTTGGTTACATTTTAATAATACATTATTTAGTATGTTTTTAAAGATATTTTTATTATGTGGACACATGAAATGTCCTCATTAACCACTACGTTGTAATAACAGTGTAATACCCATGTCATTATACAAATTTGTGTCCCTAATAAATCACATAAACAAGCACACACACACACACACACACACACACATACACACACACACACACACACACACACACACACACACACACACACACACACACACACACACACACACACACACACGGAGAGAGAGAGTTTAAAAAATAACAACACTGCTACCTTTTAGTGAGGGGAGGGCAGACAGAGAATAAATATTCAGAAGAAATATATTAAATAAAATAAATATATTGATCTGAAAAATAGTATGATTATTTTAAAGCTATTTGGTTACATTTGAATAAAACATTGTTTTAGTATGTTTTTAAACACACACACATACACGTTGTAATACCAGTGTAATACCCATGTCATTATACAAATTTGTGTCCTCAAAAATCACAAACAAGAGAGAGAGAGAGAGAGAGAGAGAGAGAGAGAAACAAGTTTTTTTTTATCCTGCTTCAAAACTAATACAATGCTGCCATCTTGTGTTCATTGAGGGGAGAGCAGCAGACACAGAGAATTTCTGTTCCCCTTTTTTGTCCTTATTTAATCCCTTGCCATGGAAACACCGTTTGAGATATCCAATATCCGTTCACATTTTAGCATCTTCAGTATCTTTGTTTCATGTTGACCGAGTTTGGTGGAGATTGAATAAAACGCCTACGAGGAGAACGTAAAAACTCAGACCCCGATTTAACCAAAAATTTACCTTCAAACCAAAATATCTGACTTCCTGTTGGTCGGAGCTAATGACTGTAAATTAGAAAGTTGTCCGGCTCGATGAGGTCAATATATATACTGAGTTTGGTGATTGTAGATGAAACGAAGCCCTTCACTTTTGTCAAAAGGTGGCGCTAGAGAGCCCCTCATCCCCGCCCGTTTCTGAGGCTTTGCCCATGTGTACTGACTGACATCTCTGATGTGTGTGTTGAGTTTCAAGCAGTTTCAAGCAATTTCAAGCATGCTAAGAGCCTCAGAACAGCCAAAAGATTATTAAACTTTGACACGTTGCCATGGCAACAGTATTTGAAATTTCAGGAATCCATTTCATACGTCTCTATCTGTCATGTTTTCACAATATACTGATGAAGTTTGAAATAAATCTGGTGAAAATAAGATGGTGATTCAAAGCATTTTTGAAAGTGACACACTTCCTGCTGCCAGTTGGTGGCGCTATAACTTTGACTCACAAAAGTCATATCCATGTGATCGGCTTCTTATAACAAACACACAGCTGAAGTTTCATCCAAACCAGTCAATGTTTGCACAAGTTATAACACACTTCCTGTTTCCCTTTTCTCGCCATAAATTCGTTGCATCGCCACGGCCAGACTTTTCGAGATATCAAAAATCCGCTCGCAATTTAGCATCCTGGATATGTTCACTTCATGCTGACCGAGTTTGGCGATGATCGAAACAATGGCCTCGGAGGAGTATATTAAATTCCAGAGCATGCGTTTTCCGAACAACCCATAATAGCTCACTTCCTGTTGGGCTGACACATAACTATGAGCACGAAAGTTGTTCGGCCCGATGAGATCTAAATGTGTACCAAGTTTCATACATGTACGTGCAAGTGTGTTTGATATATGGACCAAGTTTTCAGACCCCACTTTAGGGGGCGCTGTCGAGCCCCCCTGCCACGCCCGGGTACCAGCTTCAGCCCGGCTCTGATGGCCGCGCATTCCGACGCCTGTGCGAAGTTTCAAGAGTTTTCGAGCATGTTAAGTGCCCCAAAAGTACCCGAGAAGTCGAAAAAAAAAAAAAAAAAAAAAAAAAAAAAAACAAAGAATAATCTGAGGAAGAACAATAGGGCTCTGCGCCCTTTCAGGGCTTGGGCCCTAATAAGAAACAGAGGAAGAACAATAGGGCTCTGCGCCCTTTGGGCTTGGGCCCTAATAATAAGAAACAGAGGAAGAACAATAGGGCTCTGCGCCCTTTCAGGGCTTGGGCCCTAATAATAATAATAAGAAACAGAGGAAGAACAATAGGGCTCTGCGCCCTTTCAGGGCTTGGGCCCTAATAAGAAACAGAGGAAGAACAATAGGGCTCTGCGCCCTTTGGGCTTGGGCCCTAATAATCTGAGGAAGAACAATAGGGCTCTGCGCCCTTTCAGGGCTTGGGCCCTAATAATGCATACATGAACATTACATTTTAAGGCCAGAACTTGGCTTATATGTAAACTGTTTGATTTATCTTTGACTCCACCCCAGAACAAAAAAAGAAAACAAACCCTAATTATATTCACACCCCATAATATCTAACAAAAAATGTTAGTCACACAATCCAACATTCTGTTGCTGTTCATTTCTTTAAGCATATGAAATACTGTAAGTGTAGGAAAGAGTGTTTCCAGCATATTGCACTTCTAAAATAGGGCTTTAAATGATTTATTTCAAGGTTAATTTATGAAACCGCTATGCAGTGCTGTCCAATCAAAACAAACTTGGTCTGCAAACTTTCTTTGGTTAAACTTATTGTAGTATATCTTAGCAGCAGATTTTTAATTTAGCATGCAGCTCTCTTGTCTGGTGTCATGAAAACAACACAGTCGCTATGATGCAAGACTTCTGCTTGCGTTGCATGGGTAATTACAGCAGTGAGGATTACTTGCCCTTTTACATCTGAAGTCCGAGTTTAGTT
Organism: Gobio gobio; assembly: GCF_949357685.1. Lineage (NCBI taxonomy): Eukaryota > Metazoa > Chordata > Actinopteri > Cypriniformes > Gobionidae > Gobio > Gobio gobio. Next base: position 41,014,793 of record NC_137114.1, read on the forward strand.
GTGACCTCTGCGCTACGGCCTTTCCCGCAAGTGTGTGTTTTGTGCGTGTTAGCATAGCTCATAATTAGGCAAATAAACACAAAAACCACTTGAAGCGAGGAAAACTGTGACTGTATTCATGTTCAACATTTTACAACACTGTTTTCAGCTAGTTGTGTGATAGTACTCAGACATCCTACACGCACAATCAAGACTAATTATTCATGTTGATTTGAGTTCTCTGTAGATCTTCGGTTTTGGGAGAGAGCAGAACCCGTTGGTCAGTGGCTGCTTTGTAATATCGCTAAGCATAAATAAACATTTTATTTTCCCCAAAATAAACACAAGGTTGGGCAGACGAATGAAAATTCTGTCATGAATTACTCACCCTCACGTCGTTCCAAACCCGTAAGACCTTCGTTCATCTTCAGAACACGAAATAAGTACACAATATTTTTGATGAACTTCTAGAGCTTTCTGTCCCCCCATAGACTGCAATGTTATTACCGCTTTCAAGGCCCAGAAAGGTATAAAGACATCTTTAAAATAGTCCATGTGATTCCAGTGGTTCATCCTTAATATTATGAAGCGACAAGAATATTTTTATGTGCAAACCACCCCCCCCCCCCACCCCCCACAAATAATGACTTCATTTAACAATTTCTTCTCTTCCTGCGCTATTCAAGTAGTAAACACTGTGAAGCGCTTCTGGGTTCTACGTCAGAACGCCGGTGTCATGACAAGTCGGGTTCTCCCTCGAAATCGGTTCTCCCCAAATTGTCAGTTAATAATTATCCTAAGTATATACAAATTATATAGCAGCTTACTATATAATGCGTACAAAAACCCATTAGTGCATAATAAAACCAACTGAACGGAAGTTCTTACACTTGATTAACTGTCAATAATAATAATAGCCTATTAAAGGTGCAGTGTGTAAATTTTAGGTATGAAAAAAGTAAGGTATCTTTCGAAGTACATAGAGAATCTATGGTGGCCGTCACAGGACAAAAATGTCATTGTCTGAGACAGCAGAGAGTGACTAGCGCTCTTTACAGAAGTTTGTCTGTTTAGAGCCACTGTAGAAACATTAAATAACCTGCGGCGTATGGAGATCGAAATGGCTCATTCTAAGGTAATACAACCGTTTCATTATGTAAGGACTTTATACTCCACTGAAAACATAGTTATGTATATTATATTGCATTTCTGTCAATAGATCCTCATAAATATTACACACTGCACCTTTAAGTGAATAATTGAACATCATTCGTTTTATTTATAAGTGAAATATTTGGACATTTAACACATAATTTAACACATTATTACATTAAAGATGATTGTGAATATATGTAGGGTGTGTGTAAATGTGTGTATAAACTAAGCTGTATGCTAGGGTATACGATAACTAATACAGACATACTTAAATGGTCATTATAACATTGAAACGGCATTTATCATAACATGATTTTGTAGGAATTGTAATCAGGCCATGTGGGATCACTTGTGGTCCTAAAGGAGACCCAATTTGTCACTAGACCAGCTCATTATTGGCTGATGCTGTTCACGCGAGCACCACAACATTGTTTAATGTTATTAATTCACACGCATGCGTCACGTGAACAGCATCAGCCAATAATTAATAATTAAACCACTGGACTATTTTAATGATGTCTACTACCTGCCTTGAAAGTGGTCGTTGTGTTGCTGTCTATAGAGGGGTCGGAAAGCTCTCGAATTTTATTAAATACCTTTATTTGTGTTCCAAAGATAAACGAAGGTCTTACGGTTTGGAACGACATGAGGGTGAGTATTTAATGACAGAATTTTCCTTTTTGGGTGAACTATCCCTTTAATAACCTGCCTTTCAACATTGATAATACTTGAAGAGCTACTAAACCCTTTGAATAGCTCCTTAAATTGTATTAAAGCAGTATCGGACTGATTTAAATAGGTCAGCTTTTTTTTCATTTATTACAGTATGTGTCTGTTCACAATCTCCTAAAACAGTAAAACCCACTGTGTATCACATGGAATAAAGGCGCGGTCACATTTATCGTTGTTTGTGAAATTTTCGGCGTTGAAAGTCATTTCAATAGGAATCCACACAATTGGAATTTTCGCTTGAGGGCGAAATAATTCCCCACAAAAATTATGCAATTCACGAATTTGCCGCATTGACAAACAGAAAGCAATTTGGTTTGAAAGTGTGAGCTGTGCTTCGTTACGTCGCTACAACTATTGACCTTTTAAGTGAAATTTTGCCAATGTGACCGCACCTTCAGCCTGTGATTCCAGCAATTTTTCACTAGCGTCACAGTTCAAATACTAAGAGTGACAAATATGGGACAATATCAAGGCACTGCATGACTTGCATGATTATGATGCTGTTTCTTTTTCTCCTGTTTGTGGCAATTATTCCAAACTCTCATAGGCTGGCAGTGATAGGAGATGGCTGCCTCCCTTGGGAGTCAAATCACAAGATCAAGTTGTCAGGACTTGGCAAATAGACTCTACTGTTGTACGTGGTGTGTGTGTGTGTGTGTGTGTGCATGTGTTTGTGGTTCTAGGTCTACAAGAATATGCTGGGAACACAGTGGGATACAGTTGGACTGGAGTCGCTGATGTCCCTCTACAATAAATATAGACTCCTGAGCTGGTAGGTGAGCTTTGGTGGATTAAGTCTTTGTTTCTGTGATACCGGATCTTTAAACGTGAATAATACACTCTTGTAAATTTAATTTAAAACATCATTTAAACATACTGCAGAATTCTCTCAAAATATTCTCTCGCCATTTCGTGTCGGTCAATCCCATCCCATTTTTAGCGCAATACTATTCCAGAATGGCTTGATGTCATTTGGCATTTTTCCCATTATGTTTGAAAAGAGAAATAATGGGACCAATGTTACAAATGAAAGTCTAGTACATGTTTCTGCACATCCAGACGAGATAAACTGCAACTGACAAATATCTCTGACGGCAAAAAGGCATTTTCGTAGATGGCGAGTGAGCCACCACCTGCAAGGTTTGGTTCACCGGGTCCTTTAGTCTTCTAGAGCTCCCTTTTTCGATCCGGGCAGACGTGGAAAACCTCAGGTGGATATCTGTCTGTGCAGCTGAGTGAATATATAACATCTTCAGGAAACACGAGAAGAAGAAGCAAAAAAAGGAAGTAGCAAAATAACATTTTTCCTCTCGTTGGGAATAACAGGTCTGGGTCATTTAAAGTCTCCCTGGCGAACGGTTTCCGTTTTGACGCGTGGGTCAGCGAGCAGCGGTGGTTTTCATCTCAGTTCATGAACTGCGTGTAGCCCTCGGCTCCTGTCACTATCACATCCATCCAGATCCTCATGGCCTCGGCGGAGGGGGCCACCACGTAATACAGTCTGTCGTGCGTCTTCACACAGAAGGTCAGGGAGGGGTTCGGGCTCTGCGTTCACAAAGACACAATCAGACCGTATGAAGCGCATCGTCTATTCAATTAAGGCATGTGCATTATTCATCAGGGATGTCAATTTTCAGGATTTTTAAAAATGTTCTTGAATTCAAATGTTATTAATCATCCAAAGTGCATGTAGAGAACTCCAAATACTACATGCACAATTTTAACTACAATTAAAACTAGTATACAAATACATATAATAATAATATTGTTTTTGTTAATTAAGTAAACTTAAGAAACATTCTGGATTTTTGTTCTTTTCATTTTAATAATATTTAGCATGAATATAATTTAATACTTGTCCAAGTATTATTAATAATGTGTATGAATAATGCAGGTAATTTTATTGTGTATATCAGATCATATTTTTATACTTTATAATATATAGTCTTATTTATATTTTTATAAATAAGTCTTAAACATAAGAAACATTCAGATTTTTTTAATTTATTTTTTTACATTTTAATAAATGTATTTTAATACATTTATATTTAGCATGAATCCAATTAAATATAATATAGTTGAAAAGTTTTCCAAGTAGGCTATTATTATTAATAATAATAATAATGTGTATGAATAATGTAGATAAAATTGTATTGTGTGGATCAGAATATATTTTTATACTTTATAATATATAGTCTTATTTATATTTTAAGTCTTAAACATAAGAAACATTGTGATTTTTTTTTTTATAATTTTTTTTTTTTTTAATATATATATTTAGCATGAATCCAATTAAATATGTTTTTTAATCATTTTCCAAGTATTAATAAAAATGCAGATAATTTTGTGTGTGGATCAGATCAAATATTTATACTTTATAATATAGTGTCTTATTTTTATGTTTATAAATAAGTCTTAAACATAAACATTCAGATTTTTTGATACATTTATATTTAGCATGAATCAATTAAATATAATATAGTTGAAAATGTTTCCAAGTAGGCTTTTAATAATAATAATAATGTGTATGAATAATGCAGATAAAATTTTGTGTGGATCAGATCATATTTTTATACTTTATAATATATAGTCTTATTTGTTTATAATATATTAGTTTTATTAATATTTATACTTTATAATACACATTTAATAACTACAATCAAAATGATTATACTTATAAATATATAATAACATTTAAAAAGATAATTAAACAATACTGACACTTTAAATATCAGTACATTTTTCATCTTAATAAATGCATTTATATTTAGTATAAATCCCACTGGTATAATTTCATATATATAATTTAGTAATTTTATAACCATTGTTAATTTGAACGGATAAGTGGATTATATATAATATTTCTGAATTATATATATATATATATTTGATTTAAACATTTGAAGTTTATTGTAGTACAACTGATATTGTTATTTAATTTTTTGGCTTCATGCTCTCGGCATTCAATAGTTCACCTCACAAACTCACTGTGGTCAGCATGTTTGTCCCCGCTGGACGTGCACCTGCATTTAATGTAGTCTTGCTCGTATTTTCTTTTACCTTGTTTGGATTTGCTCATGGTTTTGGAGGATGAGGTCATGTCACATTAATGTTTGCATATACCTAATTCGCCTGTTTCTATCAAGTGACAGATAAATTGACACCAAAATACTGCTGTGTTTACTCGGACGCACTGCCTTTGACACATTTTTTTAAACGTTGATAGCTTGTTTATTGCTTATCACGTATTCTAACACAAAATTATGGCAATGGTGCTCCTGATTACTTTAGGCCTGTTTTTATAAGCCAAAGCTACTTGTATGTCCAAGTCACATGCAGCACAAGCAACAGCGTGCACTCAGATACGCGTTTACTGATCTCTCTTGAGCTAAAATGGATTAATGGAAAGTCATACCACTTAATTAATAATCCCTGATTAATCATTAGCATCTCTAATTTAAATACATCTGCATAAGTAGAGTAGGAGATGCTTGTTAAAATATGATGATTAGTTCTCTTCACCAAAACATTCATTATCAAAGAGCATTTAAGACAATATGACATCATTCAAAAGGCCAACAAATCTATTCAAATGACAAAGGGATTCTTGTAGAAGCTTATTTCCACCACAGAATAATAAGGTAATTATGCAGTTTTATCTCACAATTCCAGGTTTATATGATTTTTGTCAGTTAACAACTTGCAATTGCGAGAAAAGAAGTCAGAATGTCGCAATTACTTTTTTAATTTTAGTTTTTCTCACAATTCTGACTTCTCACAATTGCAAGTTTATATCTGAAAATTCTGAATTTATAACTCACAATTAAAAGTCTATTATAACTCGCAATTGTGGATCAGATTTGTGAGTTATAAAGTCAGAAATCTGAGATATAAACTCACAAGTGTGAGAAAAGTCAGAATTAAGAGATATAAACTTGCAATTGCAAGAAAAATAAGTTGAGATGGTAGCAATTGCTTTTTTTAAACTGCGAGTTTATATCTCACAATTCTGACTTTTTTTCCTCACAATTGCAAGTGTGTGTATATATATATATATATATATATATATATATATATATATATATTTTTTTTTTTTTTTTTTTCAGTGTGTATATAACGTAATATATATCACAATTCATACTTTATAACTCACATTTCCGTCAGATTTGTGAGTTATAAACTCGCAATAGCAAGAAAAAGTCTGAATTGTGAAATTTAAATCACGCAAGTGCGATTGTCAGAAATGCGAGAAAAGTCAAAGTTTGGGTATATATAATCTTGCAATTGCAAGAAAAAAGTCTGAATTTGGAGAAAGTCTGCATTACTTTTTAACTGCAAGTTTATCTCAATTCTGACTTATTAACTCACAATTGCGAGTTATAAACTCAACAACTGTCAGAAAAGTTAAGCAATTCAGACTTTTTCTCGCAAGAAAAAAGTCTGAATTTGGAGAAAGTCGGCATTACTTTTTAACTGCAAGTTTATCTCAATTCTGACTTTATAACTCACAATTGCGAGTCAGATTTGCGAGTTATAAACTCAACTGTCAGAAAAGTTAAAAAACTCAAGACTTTTTCTCGCTATAAATCTGACTCGCAATTGCAAGTTATAAACTCAGAATTGTGAGTAGGGCTGTGCGATATTGAAGAAAAATGCGATATCCTTGTTAAATAACGCGATATTCGATATGCGATACGATATTGCTTTAAGTGTGTAAAATCTATTTCTTTCCCCAACTGATATCGTTCACTTAAAGCATAACCGACTGTGTTTACATGAATACTCATCAAGACAGCCATTTTGACACAACTGTGTGTGTATTTGACAGTTCAAGTGTGTAACAGGACACGAAAAAAAGAACGGCTTGTGTGCACGTTTTGGTGTATGTGTCAGACAGCACGAGACTGCAAGGATTTGTTTTTCGCAAGTTATTGCGTTTAATAACTCTTTTTAACGTCAAGCAAGTCACTTAAGTAACAGTCGTGTGCCCATTCTATTCTCTGCTATATGCGTCAACCTAAAACGTACACTTTTCACAATGTTGAAGTAGCCTATTATAATCATTCAGATATTGCGGACCCTTGCGATATGCATATTGCGATATTTCGATACATTGTGCAGCCCTAATTGTGATATAAACTCGCAATTGCGAGAAAAAAAGTCAGAATTGTGAGTCTCAATTACTTTTTAACTGCAAGTTTATATCGAACAGTTCTAACTTTTTCTTTCACAATTGCAAGTGTATATATATATATATATATATATATGAATTCATACTTTATAACTCAGATTTCCGAGTCAGATTTCTGAGTTATAAACTCGCAATATCGAGAAAAAGTCTGAATTGCGAAATTTAAACAATTAAGTGCGAATGCGAGATGTCAAAGTTCGGGTATATATAATCTTGCAATTGCAAGAAAAATGTCTTGAATTGTGAGAAAGTCGACATTACTTTTTAACTGCAAGTTTATCTCACTTTAAGATTCTTTATAAATCGCAATTGCGAGTCAGATTTATAGCGAGAAAAAGTCAGAATTGTGATTATAAAGACTTTATAACTCACAATTGTGAGATATAAACTCGCAGTTCTATAAACTCAGAAGTGCGAGAGAAAGAAGTTAAAAGTTCCGAGATATAAACGTACAGTTGCGAGAAAGTCTGAATTGTGAAATAAAAAGTTGCAATTATATTTTTTATGACACTGTCAAGGAGCCAATTATGTTATTGGCTTTCAGTTAATGCCGGTTAACCTATCAGATTAACACACAACGTGAAGCTGAAGGTGTATAATACACCACACAACTGCTTCTGTGGGGCTATTACGTTATATACACACTTAGCCTCTCATCACAGGTGGGAGTAGCAGAGAAACACTTAAGGGAAATGCACAGGTTGTAAATTACATTATACTCTCATCCTCGGTAACTATGCAAAAAAAAAAAAAAAAAAATATCCACTGTAAATATTGGCCTCAGTTGAAGTGCAAATAGTTCAGTTATTCAAAACAATACAGCACGCGCTATGCTAATTAGACACAAGGGAGCAAGTGTGTGAAAAATGCAATCTTTCCTTTAAGCAAACATGCAGGATAGGGTGCTGGTGGTGGTGGAGAAGGGATACGTACGTTTGTCAAATTCAGATTGAAAAATCCTTTCTGTGAAAACAGTCGGCAAAGCAAAAGAATGAAGAAAAAGAAGGGTGGGGAACATTGACAGCAGAGTTACAGCATAAGAGACAAAAGAGAAGAAAGAAGCTAACAGAAAAAGATCAAATGAAATGGTGCAACAGGAGCGCAGAGCAGAAAACCAGCAGGAGATGTGAGCTGTGCTTATGCGAGGGTCTCTTATCTGATAGAGGGCCGTACCTTTGTGGCACTGCGCAGGTGATCGTAGTAAACCTCCTCGATAGCCTGGAAGTAGATGACTCCCTTCAATTTGCTCTCGTTTTTATCTGTGAACGGGAGAAGCAGAGGTGTCACGCTGCGAAAAATCGCTCTCTTAATAAGAATTTTATTGCAACATTTCTGTTTAAAGTGCGTTTTTAATATCCAAACAAGATGAATTAGCTCAAAAAGCAGAAGCGATTAAGAAAAGCGTTCCCCGAAAGTATTTATTTTTTTTTTACTGGAAAACAAGACAAAACTACTGATTAACACAATGTTTTGCACCGCGAAGGTTTCAGAAACAAATAAGCCCCCACTCCCCTGGAGAATAATGATCTGGTAAGCACCGATGTGACCTTGTTACTGCAGTGCAACCCCTTCATTTTCAGTCGGCGTAAAAATAAAGAGCGAGAGCTCACGCTTTGCAAAGCGCCACGGCTGGATGATGAGCACGATTTCCTCAGCATTGCGGCAGATTTCATCACCATCAGATAGCATGCGGACGGGCTTCTGGTTATTTGTATGCCCCTAGCTAACCCGAGGCTATCGGAAATCATGGCAGCCACTGTGAGCTTAAGAATTACTAATTATCCGTATCCCCCCACTGCTGGATTCACCCACAATTCACTCTTTGTTCTGCCCTCGTTTCTTTCCCCAACCTCAGGGGGACGGGAGCGTAGCGACACGTTTGCCGAGCGGCATTAGCATAGTGCACAGTAAGGAGGATGTTGGAAGGCGACGCTGCGGTGCACATACCGGCGTAGTAGGAAAACGTCCTTTTAAGGCGATCAAAGACGAACCAGCGCTTCCTCCAGGATTTGATCTTCCCTCCCATCTTGACGAGATAGCCCTTGCACATCTTTTCGGTGAGAATCACATGGTAGCACGTGTCCACGCTGTGGCCTGAGGACTCGATGTGGGAACGGAGGTCAAACTCCTCTTTGCGAATGGGCAGGTATCGTGTCATCGGACGGGCCTGGAAATCAACAAGATGCGATTCATACTTTTTGTTGACATGACGTGTGTTTTTTTAAATTTATTTTTAAAAATACAGTTCATTCAATCATTTAAAAACACCTGTTTTATGAGGAACATGTTTTTAATTTCTGACTTAAAATTCTGTTTGATATTTTTTGGTGTGGCATAAATCAAATATGGCAGGGTGATACAATCCTGATATCATTTTTTGAAGTGAAATTAATGATAAGAAAACCTTGTGCAATTTGGCATAATCATGTATTATTATTTCTCAGAATAAAATATATATACAGTATATTAGTACTGTCAAATCAATTAATCGCATCCAAAATAAAGTTTTTTTTTTACATTATCTATTTGTGTGTACTGTGTATAATTATGCATATATAAATACACGCATGCATACATTTAAGAAAAATGTGTTATATTTTTATATAATTAATTGTATAATATACATACAATAATAAGTATACACAGTACACACACATATATTATGTAAACAAACTTTTTTGATCAATCGACTTTACAGCACTATATATATTTCCTGCTTTATATCTGCAAAACTTTTGTCCACCAAATCAAAATTACATGCAGCACTGATCACTTACAAATTGTAATCTGTTACTTATTCCAAATTACATGACAAAAATTGTAGTTAGTAAACATACATTACATATTTTATGTAATTAAATCGGACTACTTTTTGATTAATTTTATTTATCACATTGAATTGAATAGGATAATATACTATATTGATATTTATTGAATATTGAGTTTCCCAAATTGGGGTTTGTGAGTTTAATGAAAATAAATAACTTTAAAATAATAAGAAAATTATAATAAAATATGTTTGAAAGACAAAAGCCTTGCAAAGACATAGCAATACATGGTTAAAGCAAGTGATCAAATGCTGTGTGGCCTCCCAATTTTCCTTTTATTTATAGCCATATTTTTCATAATTATAGCCAGTGTTGGGTGTAATTAGTTACAGTAATTTAATTACTTTTCCCTTGAAAAGTAAAGTAAGCGATTACTCTTATTTTTGTGTAATTTAATTACAGTTACTTCACATGTAATTGAACTAAATACTGTGTATAGAACAATTATATATAATATAATATTGGAATTAACATCAAAATGCATGTTTTTATCTATCCTTCTCATATTTGTCATATTTTGGTCAGTTAATAAGAATAATTGATGTAGTTTTATATTATTGTTTGAATGATTTAAAAGAGCCGTTTCATGTCTATTCTTGAATTACTTAATTAGTCGAGGTTGATATAGGATTTAGAAAGTAATAAGTAATTAAATACTTTTAGGATAGAGTAATTTGTACAGTAATCTAATTACACTTTTGAAGATGTAATTAGTAACTAGTACTTAATTACTTTTTTAGAGTAACTAGAGCTGGTCTGGTGTGCAACTTCACAAAACTGGAATATTTTGAATGCATATTTAAGCAATTAAAAACATGAAAAAGAAGAATAAGGGTGAATCAATAAATTATGATTTACTACTATTGTGTGAATCATATGCAACCATGTAAGCAATAAAAAGTAACTAGTCTGATTACAAGTATTTTCAAATGTAACTTAATCCAGATTACATGCAGAAACAGAAAAAAAACACCCTCATGGTGACTGTCAAGGTCAATTTAATTGAATGTAAATATGCTTATGTAATAGTTTAATGCAATAGCTTATTCAGGGCAGTACTAAATAAAAAAGTTATTTTATGATCCCTCTAATTTTGTTACAATTACTATAATTTTGCAGATTCTGCAAGGTCTATGTAAATGTATACTTATTTATAATATATATATTTAAATATATAAGGTTTAAATGAAAATTATTAATGAAATTTAACAGAGAACAAATGACTTATGTATGCACCCTCATGTAAAGTGTACAATGGTGCTTTTTTGATTGATGTTTACATTATATTTTTAGAGGTTAAATAATTTTTTTGCTTCTTGAAAATTGTATAAATGTTTTTCAAAAACGCATGAAATACAAAATCTCTAAAAACCAAACCCAATTAATGAATTGTACAAAATGAATCAATTAAATGGTCAGTCTTCCTAGTAGAATCCCAATAGACTAGTAGCAGCGATTCCTCACCTGAGAGAAGTTTTTGGCCCTCATCTTCACCTCCTTCTCTATCAGCTGCTGTCTGTGTATCGTCTCCTCCTGCAGTCTCTTCTCCGCCTCCTCCCTTCTTCTTCTCTCCTCCTCTAGCATGAGTTTACGGGCATGAGTCTCTCGTTCCTGCGGGCCAAAAGAGGGTAGCAAGACAGTTTAGCGTTAGACATGAGTCAAAAAAGATGAATATTGTTACTGTACTGACTGTATACAAATGCTAAGACTCACTCTGGACTCGATGAGTCGAGCTTTCTCCAGTTGTGCCTCCTTCAACATCTTCTCCATCTCTTCGATCTTCAGTGCATCCATACCACTGGCACTGTGAAACACATAAAACTTCAGTCAACTATTCTGAGGGGGGGGAATTCACTATGCACGTTTGAACCAAGACAGCCAGCCATTTAAATAGTAGTTGCGCAACCGCTGAGTGAATTTACCCCTCGGTCATCTCTTTGGTGGATGATGGAATTGAGACGAGTAGCACTGAGACCCGGTGGATTACGAAACATTTCATCATGTATGAAAACAGCTGGATTGCAAGCGTCTGCCATGAAGCATTAAATGAAGCACATGTGGACTATAAACACAGTAAAAGAAAATGTGTAGTGGATTACTCTTGAGAAGAATCCCAGACTAGCTTGAAGCTTTATAAAGACAAGAGTAAACAAACAGCTCAAGAACATTTCAAGTAAACAAATTCTCTCCTGAGAGAGAAACAGCTGAAGGCCGTCTGTTTACAAAGCCGTCGTGCCCCGGTCCAGCTCCGCTGCTCCACCGCTTCACTGTACTTTACAGGCTTTTGTTTACAACATCATGAAACACATTTCCCATGATAAAGCTTGTAACTAAAGACAACATGTCAGTGTCAAACTGGGTTGTGGGCCATTCAGAACTGAAGTGAGAATGCCTTTGAAATTCAAGTTTGAATATAAGAAGGCAACATGTCACTTAAAATAGAACGACATCAAAGATATTCATATTACGGCTATAAGTGTAGCTTTTTAATACACTACCGTTGAAAAGTTTGAGGTCAGTATGTTATTCAGTTACAATAAAGATATTAATATTGAGGGTATGCATTGACGTCACTTTCCTACCAGAACATGAGTTACTGAGTGGTAAACCATCCTGTAACATCCTGAGTTGTCAATACAATATACACTATATTGCCAAAGTTATTGGGACACCCCTCCAAATCATTGAATTCAGGTGTTCCAATCACTTCCATGGCCACAGGTGTATAAAATCAAGCACCCGGGCATGCAGACCCTTCTACAAACATTTGTGAAAGAAAGGGTCGCTCTCAGGAGCTCAGTGAACTCAAGCGTGGTGCCGTGATAGGTTGCCACCTGTGCAATAAGTCCATTCGTTTCCTTACTACTAAATATTCCACGGTCAACTGTTAGTGGTATTATAACAAAGTGGAAGCAATTGGGAACAACAGCAACTCAGCCACGTAAAATTACAGAGCGGGGTCAGTGCATGCTCAGCCAACAAGCCTTACATCACCAAGTGCATGCAGTGGTATAAAGCACACCATCACTGGACTCTAGAGCAGTGGAGACGTGTGGTCTGGAGTGACGAATCACGCTTCTCTGTCTGGCAATCTGATGGGTGAGTCTGGGTTTGGCGGTTGTCAGGAGAATGGTACTTGTCTGACTGCGTTGTGCCATGTGTAAAGTTTGGTGGAGGGGGGATTATGGTGTGGGGTTGTTTTTGAGGGGTTGGTATTGGCCCCTTAGTTCCAGTGTAAGGAACTCTTAATGCTTCAGCATACCAAGACATTTTGGACAATTTCATGCTCCCAACTTTATGGGAACAGTTTGGAGATGGCCCCTTCTTGTTCCAACATGACTGCGCACCAGTGCACAAAGCAAGGTCCATAAAGACATGGATGTGCGAGTTTTGTGTGGAGGAACTTGACTGGAATTTGAGTAAGCTAATTCATACATTTAACTTAAAATTATCATGTAATTTCAACTGAAATATTTTAGTAGTGGTAACTTGGCTAGCTTTAACTAGCTAATTCAATAAATGCTAACTTGCTAATTGGTAACACACTGCTTTGGTAGTATTAGCATAGCATAGCAATTGCTGAATGACAACATAGAACATTTAACATCTGTTCTTTCTTTTTTCATCTTTCTTTTCACTACTCTTTTGTCTGTTTTTGTTTTTTCTCCCCCCTTTATATAGCTGTTTGTCTATAGTGTTTTTTTATTTCTCAATATATGTATTGTGTACAATTACTGTATGTATTTCATGAATAATAATAAAAATCTCCGTTCTCAAACCAAGCTCATGCTCCACTCGTCACCATGATAACCCCAACCCCCCCCCCCCCCCCCCCCCCCACATAACCGAAACGCTTCTAAATTAGCATAGCGGGAAAGCCAACACATTACTAAATCTCCCACTTAACAGTAATCTTGTACAAAAATTTTTTTTGTAACACTTAATTTTAGTATTTACTCTCCCTTTCGAATTTCATGGCAAAGCATGCTGGGAAATAGAAATACCAGCCCAGTTTCAGTAAAAATTTTGTTTAATTCAGTAAAAATTTAGTCTAAATTAAAAGAAACAAGTTCATAGAACTCAAAACAATGAAACAATTCAGATTACTTAAAATGTGTCAGTTTTGAGAACTCAAACTCATCAAAATTCATTTAATTGAACTAATTTGTTTATTTTAAGTTTAACCTACTCAAACCAATTAATTATTTTGAGTCCTAGGAAGCAACCGCAGTGACTCCCGCCTACTGTGACGACTATTGTTTGAAAATGATTTCTATTGCAAATAAATGCTGTTCAGCATGATTCAATATTACATTCATTTAAAATAACAAATAACACAAGTTATTTAAAGTGTTACAATATTACTGTTTTTACTGTATTTTTGAACAAATAAATGCTGTCTTGGTGAGCAGAAGAGAATCTTTCGAACCCAAACTTTTGAACAGTAGATTATATATAACACACATTATATTAGGTAATTGCAAAAAAAATATTACATTTAAATAATTAATGTTAATAATCAATAAATGAGCTTTTAAATGAATTCAATTCTATTTAATAAATTAACTTTTATTTTATGAACCCTGATGCACTTCTCTCCCAACATTTCACAGGATGCTCTAATTTACCCTCAAGTCTTCAAAATGGAGACAAACAACACAAAGCAGGCTTGCCTTATTAATTATGCATTTTTTGTGAAGAAGAAAATCTGTTATGCGACTGTACTGAACTTCTTTGAATTACAATTAAGAGCATTCCTTTTCCTGCCATTCCAAATCATATTGCTTTCCGACATCCTCTGCGGCATGACCAATTGCATTCAAATCACACTCATGAACTGAATTCTGAATTTCGCTCAACGTTGGTGTCACGTGTCAGTGTTTGCACCTCTTTAATGGTTGCTTTTGCAACCAATTAAACCCTTATTTCCTTTCTTATTTGGCTAAATGTCTGATGAAAGTGTACCAGGACACATTATTGCCATATCTGTATGTACAAGTAAAATGGATTACTCTTATATGCAAAGAGGGGACTGATGAAGAGCAGAGACAAAAAAAGAGGGAGTTCATTTATGACAGGAAGGGTGGATAAGCAAACAGTTAAACCTCAGGCATGTGTTTTTGGAAGACGCCTTTTCAGTTGTTGACATTTTTGCAAGCTCAATTAGTCCTATGCGTGCTCTGACTGTCCCGGTTAAGTGGAAACTGACAAGACGACCGTTTCCACACAGCCCGTTTAACCCAGCAACAACCTACAAGCTTAAAGACGTGTCTTCACAGAGTCCGTTTAACCCAGAAACAACCTAATCTGTAGCCTCAGGCATCAACGTCGTTCTTTTGTGGGCGGGATGAAGCACGGTCCCTGCATTCTGATTCATAGCTTTCCTACAAAGGGAGCTATTACATCCATGTGGATTTATCGAAAATATACATTATTTTACACATTTGTGACCCTGGACCACAAAACCAGTCATAAGTCGCACGGGTATATTTGTGGCAATTGCCAACAATACATTGTATGGGTTAAAATGATCCATTTTTCTTTTATGCCAAAAATCATTAGGATATTAAGTAAAGGTCATGTTCCATGGAGATATTTTGTAAATTTCCCACCGTAAATATATATTAAAAAAAGTGTATCATTAGTAATAATATGGCATTGCTAAGGACTTCATTTGCACAACTTTAAATGCGATTTTCTCAATATTTAGATTTTTTGCACAATAGTTGTATCTCGGCCAAATATTGTCATATCCTAACAAACCATACATCAATTGAAAACGTATATATATTCAACTTTCAGATGATGTATAAATCTCAATTTCCTTATGACTGGTTTTGTGGTCCAGGGTCACATTTTTCACATAATATAAATGTATAATAATATATGCTACAGTTCAAAAGTTTGTGTTAATGAAGATATATATATATATATAAAGAAATTAATATTTAAATAATATTAAATAATAATTAAATAATAATATTTTAATTCAGCAAGAGGCACATTCAATTTATCTGTGACAGTGAGACATTTAAAATGTTACAAGAGATTTCGGTTTCAGATTGTGAACTTTGTAATCGCAGGAATAAATTACATTTTAAAAAATATTCAAATAGAAAACAGTTATTTAAAATTGTAATCATATTTCACAATATGACTGCTTTAACCATTTTTGAATAAATAAATGCAGACTTTATGAGCATAAGAGACTTCGGTAACACCTAAAGCCTTTATGTATAATAAAAGTATTATGGCTTGTAATGCATTGTGTAATCTCATTAATAATGGTAACCACAGTTATAATACATTATAATTTAGAAAGTATAATGTATTAAAACACGACAAACAACCAATTTTAGATGTAACAAGGAGTCTGTGAATATTATTTCTTTGGTTACTAATTATTTATGAAAATATGCATTATGAATACCTTTTATAATGTATTATACATAAAAGCTTCGATAAACACTTCTTTCAAAAACATTTTAAAAATCGCACTGACCCCAAAAAACACTATTATTTCTATTTAAATTAATATAATTTGTCATAATCAAAACCCTCACAATTACTGATAAATGCAACCTTTAAAATGAGAATAAATTAGATGACCTTGCTTTACATATTAAAAATTAAATGAAAAGTAATAATTGACTTTTAATAATAAAATAAAATGCTAATAAATGCGATTCATATACGCTCCCTATGATTTGGAGTGTACGCACTAAAAGTCATTAGGCAGATGGTTGATAATTTAGCTTGGGACAGGCATGTGGAGAAAAGCCACGGGCCCGCCACAGATTCCTGTCACAGAGCCATTGGCTAAGCGTTGGAAAGCACATGGAAATGTCGAACCTGGACATGTTGTCAGGAGAGCAGGCAGAGTTGTTTCCAGTGGAGATGCTTGTGTCCATGCTGTCCGAGCTCTCCAGGCTGAGGGTGTCATACGGTTGTTCCCCAGAAGAGGGCGCTGTGTGGTGCAGGATGGAGTGGTGCATGACTGGCGCGGAGGTTGAGGAAAAGGGATTGTTGAGTTGTATTTGAGAGCCATGGAGCGCCTCCCACTGGCACTGAGCCTCTACTGCAGCTTTCTGCTTCAGTTCGGCCAAACGCCTCCGCTGCTCCTCAATAACCTGCTGACCTGATGTAGATCAAACACATATATGAAAGTCAGATCCACAGACTGGATATGCACTGAACTGAGTGCCCCAAACTGAACAAACTAATCATTTTATAGATCAGCTGCCATACCCTCTAGTGCTTTGAAACCCAAGTGATTGTGATTTCTCCATTATGCCTCACACATACACATATAAAATATGCAATGCATGTGTGCTAAATAAACAGCCCAAAGCAATATCGCTGATTCAAGATCCCTTTGTACACTACTCGTCAAAAGTTTAAACTCATCTACTCATTCTTTATTTCATTTTAGAATACTGAAGTCGTTAAAACTAAGGGGAACTAAAAAAATGTCTCTTTAATTAAAAATGTAATTTATAAAATTCAAATAATAATTAAACTAATTAAACAGTTATGCTCCCTATGATTTGGGAATTATGTAGCAACCACAATTTTTTTTCAAGTAATAATGAAAATCTAAAAAAAGACATAAATCTTATACTTGAGCTTTAGTAAAATAAAATAAAAAAACGTCTTCATTCACAAGTAGTAATAAGATTAGGTTTAATGTAAATAAAATAAAATAAATATTTTTTTGTCTTCATTCACAAGTAGTAATAAGATTAGGTTTAATGTAAATAAAATAAAATAAAAACATTTTTTTTTGTCTTCATTCACAAGTAGTAATAAGATTAGGTTCAATGTAACTAAAAAAATGTAATTGTAAAATAAAAATAATAATACATAAAAATGATTTGGTCTTCATTCACAAGTAGAAAGGGTCAATGCAACTAAAATAAATAATAAAATAAAATAATTTTTGTCTTATTTTACAAGTAGAAATAGGATTAGGTTTAAGTAATTTCAAGCATTAAAGCATAATAAGCCTCGAGTCACAAATCATAAAGTTTTAAGATCATCAAAAACAAATTAACATTTGACTGGCAGTGCAGCTTTCAAAAGTGCATGAAACTATTTATCTATTCTATTTATTTATAGATTATCACTGATATCATCATTCAATCCATGCACGGTTAATCCCATATATATGGAAATCAGTGGAACATTGGGTGTAAAAGAACATTTGGACACCGTCATTTCAATGGGTTGGGAGAAGAGCACAAAATGTTGAGTTAGAATTGAGGATGGTGATTATGATGAAGGGCAGTCCTCGGGACTGTCTGTACTGGAGGATGACGCAAACATGGAGGGCAAGAATTCCGTTTGAGGGCAAGGGACAACAAAGATTGATAGTCAAAAGTTAAAACAAAACTAGAGAAGAGAACAAAAGAAGAGATGGAGAAATTGGCAGCCTGGTCACTATGAATTTGAGAAGAAGAAAATAATAATTTGGTGGAAATAAAAAAAAAAAGCATCCGGATTTGGTGACATTTTTCGGTTGAGATATTGCTTTAAGTTTGATGGCTCGTCAGCTGTTTGTTTTGACACTCTAAAATATCAGCTGTCAAGCTGCTGTTCTCATTACCTTTCTGCTGAAGAGCCAGCTGCCTCTTGGTCTCAATGTCCTGCAGGGTGGCTGCCAGGTTGCGTGGGAGACTCCCGGTGCTGTTGGCTACCATCAGAGGACTCTGGGTAAACAAAACAAACAATTATTTCCACCAGCATATTAACAATAAGGAGGGGACTAAACTACCACATTAAATGATGCAAGAAATGCTGATAGCTGGGAATAAATGCACTATTTACCCTTGAAGGGGTGTAACAGAGAGAATTCCCCTTGCAAGAGGTTAACAGAGTTCATGCAGTATTTACCCTGGCAGGAGTGTTGCGTCCCAGCGTGGCCGTCGTGTATGTGGGGGACAGACCGGCGCTGATTTTCGGTCTCAGTGACGATTGGCTGGTATCACTGTCCAGTCGAGAGCGGTACACCTGCAGGCCAAAAAGACTTGATGTGAGTTTCACGTTACTATTTAGAGTAGAGGTGTAGTTCAAAACAAAATTCGGTCTTCATTTACTTGTTGCAAGTTAGAATGCAATTATGCGCAAATACGTTTTAACAAGAGAAAATAAATCCATCATATGGTTTAAGTATATGATGTAGCACACGTATAGCACAAGATGAACTACTGTTGAAGTGAACTTGAGTGAACTACTCCTTTAACATTTGATTGTTATTTCAACGGTAACAACATAAACAAACGTTACTGCGCATGCGCGCTTTTGTGGCCCAAACTTAACTTCCGGTAGACGTCCGCAAAGAATCAATAAATACAGAGGCTGCGTTATCTTTCTTATGCGCTATCATCTTTCAGTTTAATTGGGCAACATTATCTTAATTTACATGCTTTTATTGTTTCAGCATGTTTATCATAAATAATCTCCCATTTCTGTCTGCAATATAGAGTGGGGGAAACACCCCCTTAACCTTTGATATACATTTGATATAAATGTAGACATTTTCAGATTTATACTGCATTTAGTTGATTTTTTTTTACAAACAAAGTGAAAAAAAGAGCATTTTTTTACATTTTCCCATTCATTGCCAAAATAAAAAAAATGCTCCAGACACCTGTGTTTGTGTGTGTGTGTGTGTGTGTGTGTGTGTGTGTGTGTACATGCTTGTTCCATATTGCATTTGTGCTTTAGTATTATTCCTTCATTTATGTATGAAAATCTTTCAGATTTATGCCAGTTTTGTTGATTTTATTTGCCAATTTCAATAAAAATACTCTCTGTTGCAGTCACACACATGTGTGAGTTTGTGTGTGTGTGTGTGTGTGTGTGTGTGTACGTGTGTGTGTATGAGACAGAAAGTTCGTTCTACTTTGTGTTTATGCTCTAGGACCAGACCTTGATATAAATGTAGAAATTTTCAGATTTATACTGGATTTAGTAAAAAAAAATTGACAAAAAAGTAAAAAAAAAAAAAAAGTTTTTTTTTTACACTTTCCCGTTCATTTTCAATGTGGGGTCAATCTGACCCAGAGGGACTTAAACGGTAAATTTTTTTTTACACACCTTTAGAACAACCAAATCAAGCCCAAATTTTTTGTGCATGTTTAGATAGATTATTTAGGAAAAGTCACAGAGTCTCATGGCCCTGAGATGAAGGGAACACTTTTTAAAAATGGAGGAAAAGTCCAGTGGGGTCAGCTGGACCCCAAGGGACGAATAAGGGTTAAATAGATCAAAATTGACAGTATTGACATTAAAGACTTTTAAAATGATTTAAAATGAGTCTCTAATGCTGGTATATGAAATCATCAGTGCCATTGCCATCTCCAGACTCAGATAAACTCCGCCTTTGTTCGTAACCACTCCTCAAGCCTGCGCTTCAGTGGGCCAAAAAACGCTGGCCGTTGGCCTCGAGGATGCCTCGACGAGGCCCGATCAAGCCCTGGAAGTGACAGTGGAAAAGCGACTTTTCCGGTTGCCACAATGTAAGTAGTTACGTTCGCATGATGAAAGTTTGGTCACCAGATTACGTTGCAGTTACGTAACAGTCACGCATTTGTCCCGACAGTGGAAACACGGCTAATCAAAACCTAAATTTACTAAATGAAATATGGTAGAATCCGATCTTGATGTAGTCTTTGATAAAAATACGATTTTCTCAGCTTTTTGCTCAAAATGTTTGTATTTTTGAAAATAAAAGAATCATTAAGCTAGAATAAAATGTTTGTTTAAAAGCAGAGGCTCTGTTCTTTCTTTTGATATATTGCATGTTCAGATATTCATACAACAAAATATTCTGGGGGCCATGAATATTTTGTGAAAATGACCAAAAATGCTGGAGCTGGCACCAAAAAAAAAAACACTGGCGGGGTAAAGAGTTAATTCACAGGTTCAGTTGTGTTTGATCGAGGTTGGAGCTGAACTTTGCAGGAAGGTAGATATCCAGGAACAGGATCGGGCAATAGTACAATATCATAAGACGGCAGAAAACCTTGAGACGATGAACAGCCAAAAGACAAAACAAACAAAATAACTTGGCACCCCCCCAAAAAAACTTACTGAGACATAGAGTGAGGTTTATGAAGATGAAATGTGGAAGAGCAGAAGAAGGTGAATGACAGCTGAGCTTTTGGCTGTTACCTGCGCAGGCTTGCGTGATGAGAAAGCTTTAGCCGGGAGGGGAGGAGGGCAGAACTGGTTTGCATCTCCAGCTGCCATCACCTCCTGGTACCAGCGATCTAAATCTAGACCGGGCATCTGAGGCCTGCCCCAGTCCGACTGACGCTTAACACACGCAGCACATCCATTAGTACAGAGAGCATGAGCAGGAGAGAGAAAGATGTGACGGACGGTGGAATGCCAGAGAGAGAAAGAGAAGAGTGTTAATGAGCAACTGAATGATTTGATCAATGACAGAATGACACAGGTAGGTGGCGATACCCAGCCCTAACACGCAATCAAACGAGAGAGAACAGAGGAGAAGAGACACACCTCAAAGGAGAGAGAGAGGGAGGAGCCATGAGGGGAGGGAAGGCAGGAGAAGGCGGAGTCTGCGCGAGAAGACTGAAGTAATTGGATGGGTGAGGTAGGGGAAGACTCCACCTTCGGCATCCCATAGATCTGGTTTAATTGGCCGACGGTCACATACTCCTGACATTCAGGAGTGACAAACGGACACAGGCAGGAGGGAAAAAAAACAGGAAGTAGCAGAGCAGGAAAGAGAAGACAACGTGTTATGGAGAGTTTAGCATCTGTAAAGAAAGGTTTTTTTTTTCTACAAAGTATACTATAAAACTATAAAGTTTCAGCTCCCAATTTCTCAATACATAAACATCATCTTTCATACTGTGTCCTAACCAGGTGCAACGTGTCACATTTCCAGAGGCAGGTCGTTTATTTGTTCGCAGTAAAAACAGCCAATTAGAACATATTTGATGTTTAATATACAGTTACGTGGAGTGACACTATGACGATTCACCAAATGAATGACAAAATGCAGCTGGTTAGGACAAAACCATGTAAGTGATCGCCATATTGCAACAAGACAAGAGATTGATCAGATAGTTGATCATTCTATAAAACAGGTGCCATATGTGTCCCTTTATTTATTTATGTTTTCTTTTTTTTTTTAAATCTATCCCAGCTCTGAAAGCAAAATATATTCTACCACTATTATTTATATGCACATGTCTACCTTGAAATTTCATGAAAGCATAATAATATCCAAACCAGGGTCATTCTATTATTATTTATATACTGTTGTCGTTTTTATTAACTATACAACAACTACTTTTTTTGCTATTATATTTTTCAAATTAATTGTATTACATTTATTTATAATTCTGTTATGCGAATTTGTCATTTTCATTAGTTTCTTTTGTTTACCACTATTTTGGTTACATTTATTTTTATATTTTAGTTTTTATTTGAGTTCAGATTGTAAGTATGTTTGCTACACTGTAGAAAGTGAACATGGGTGTAAGTTGGATTACTAGAACTATTTGAGTCTATTTACTTGGTATTTCTGCTTTCCTAGCTGTAATTGATTATTACACTCTTTCAACTTGAACGCATAGAAATTCAGAGGGACTCAAATATCTCACTTTCCCCCAAAGTATAATTTCCCTTTAAGGACACCCATGTCAGACATTCTAATTCATAAAATTAATGAATGTTAATAAATATTTCTAAAGCAATTTGAGTCTTGTGTGATTGACCTAGTAAAATAACATTTAATAATTTAAGTTGAGAAAACTTAATTTTTCCTAAGTATTACCAATTGAAGTAATATTTTAAAGTTGATCCAAATGTAGGAAAAATGAATACATTTAAGTTGGAATGCAGTAAAATTAAGTTAGACTAATGTAAATAATAGGATTGAATGAACTCAAATAATATAAGTGTGACTGACCTAGTGAAATTAAGTTGATAAAACGTAATAATTTAAGTTGAGAAAACCTAATTTTTCTAGGTGTTACCAATTTAAGTCATTTTTTTAAGTTGCTCCAACCTTTTGCTTTTTACAGAGTAGTAATTTTGTGCTTTAACTTAAACGTTAAAGCTTTTGAATATGTGCATTTTATTTTTATATTTTATCAGCTTTATTTCAGATAACAAA
This sequence comes from Gobio gobio, assembly GCF_949357685.1. Lineage (NCBI taxonomy): Eukaryota > Metazoa > Chordata > Actinopteri > Cypriniformes > Gobionidae > Gobio > Gobio gobio. The sequence continues at coordinate 41,037,831 of NC_137114.1, forward strand.
AAAGTTTTTAATAGTTTTAGTTAAAGTTAATAACCTGAAGTTATATTATATTAAAACACAGTATTTTCGCTGTATTTAGCTTGAGATTGCATAGTGTAATTTATTAACACTTAAACACATTATTTGTCAGAATGTTGATAAATTATCTTATCAAAATGAAAAAAGCACCCGATTCAAAGCATGACCCTACTATAATGCTTGGTGATGGTCATGTATATGATGTATAGCAGAAACAAATCTATATCTACAACACTAAAGGTATGAGGTAAGTAGTGCTAAAAGTATAAAGAAGAGAGAAGCAGAAAGAAGAGAGCAGCCATGATACCTCACGGGGGGCAGTTACAGCTGGGTCAAGGGCAAGCGAGAGGCCATGTGAGGAAGCGTTGGCGAGCTGGATGTCATGGCAATCCCTCCCATACATCTTATAAACATCCGACAGCTTCAAGTACTCCTGAGACACGTTAACAGCCAACCCATTCACGCAGGACAGAAGTTCAGCTGTCAGTTTACTCGCATCCAAACCCCATAAGAGCAGTTCTGTCATATTCATAAACCTACAAGTGACAGGTATGCCTAGCTCGACCAACAACGACATTCCTCAATCTAACTCTTAAAGGCACAGTATATAATTTTCACAGCTAGAGGTCAGAGTTGTTGTCTTTACCTCTACAGCCGGTGGAAAAGAATCTGACGGGACTTGGGCAGAAATCATATGAATGGATGAGCGAATGTATTAAAGATTTATTAGCGTTACTGTAGTGTGAAGCAGGGTGGGGCTGAAAGCCGCTGGAGCGGAACGAGGCCGCTGGAGCGAGTGCTAATGAGAGACAAGTGCGACACACGGCTGGAGAGCAGTGGAGCTTTTATTATGACGCAGATGACCGCTTCCGCTTCCGCTTCTGCTTCCGCTTCTTCCACTCGTGAATGTGGGGTAACGCAGCGCTGTTTTATCATATTAGATACATTTGAGTGTGTTGAAAGTTAAGTTATAATGCTACTGTGTTCACTCTGCGGCTACTATGAGACACTTGTTGCACACTGCAGTGAGCTAGATCGATATTAGACATGGTAAAATATGGTATTCGCGGTAAATCAGGAAAACCAGATTTAGACAATGAGTCTAACTGTGTTGAGCTGTATAACAATGATTCGTTTTCTGTCGATGAATGTATCCAAACAGTTGCTCACCTGTCTAATAAAACACATAATATTATTAAAGCGACTTTGGTATTTCCATGGTTTCTACAAAATAAAACCAGAAATCGAGGGTAACATGGGTATGATGTCATTGATAGGCAACGCACGGACACGGTCCGTGTCCTGGTAAAAATAGTTGATTTCTCTGGATTTAAACATTTTTGGAAAGATTTGGGATAATGCAAGTACACAAATCAACAAAATATATAACATTCTAGTGGTTTTTGGATATTTTAATCCAAAAATCTTACATATTGTGCCTTTAAGAATTACAAATTACAAGTTAATTTCAAGTAGCCCAACTACAGTCAAATAAATTTAGAAAAAGTAGCTACTACGCAAACTCTTAACAAAAAGTAGCTAACAACTTTTAGAAATATCTACTTAGCTTTATATATATCAAATATAGATATACCATTCAAAAGTTTGGGGTGATTAAAAAAATTAGGGTGATGGCAATAAATTCAATAGATTTACTAATGAACCTAGGAGAAAAAAATCTGTAAAACACTTGTTGGATTGGTTACTTTCCAAACAAAACAATTTATTCCAATAAGTACTCAACACTAAATGGTACACAATCACTTATAAGTGCCTTGTCTACACAAAATCAATCAACCCCATTCAAATCTTCCAAGGACGAGGGATTTGCCTTTGGAAGCCTCCAAACATGAGATCCCAACACATCAAGTGCTCTCAATAATGCAACACAAATTGAGATATTTCGTACTGCCATGTTTTCAGAGCACGCATTAGTCAATATTGGCAGTTTTAGATGCTCGAGGCTGCATGCACTGGCAGTTAGTTCAGTTACCTCCTGAGGCATGATGGGATATGAGTGGAATGAGGAAGCATGAAAAGGGGAGGAGTAGGACTGGTCACCATCTAAGAGGTCAGCCTCGCTGATGTGAAGCACATCCTGTGCGGAGGTTTTATAAGTCAAACAATATCCTGAGTCTAAAAGATTTAATTTCCTGTTTTGCTAACCCAATTATTAGGGGTTGGCACATGGAATGCATATGCTATCAGGAACATATGGCTAAAAAGCTAAACCTTATAGCTTTCCTAGCCCAAGAAAGCCAAACTACAAAGTTCACTAAGGTAAATTTGCCAAATGTCTTGCAAAGAAACACCATTTTAGGGTCACATGAGATCGTACACAGAAAAACCTCAACAACATTTTGAAGATATGCAAACCAACAAATTAATTCTTATTTCAAGCAGAAGAGCAGATATTCAGCAGTTATTTCTTAAAGCCTAGCATAACAGTCTCATCAAGCATAAGATTACAATCCTGCTTACCTCCTTTATAGTGTTGGAGCTTTTGGGGAACGTCTTTCCACCAGTAAGGCTCTGGTATCTTCTCTCCAGACTGGCCAGCCGTTCCTTTTCCTAAAACACAGATTCAAAGACAATCAGTTAAAAAGAAAAAGGTATCGTGGTTTCCAAAAAGTATTAAGCAGCATGACTTTCTTCAACATTGATGATAAATGTTTCTTGAGCAGAAAATCAGCATATTAGAGTGAGTTTTGAATGATCATGTGATACTGAAGACTGGAGTAATGATGCCGAAAATTCAGCTTTGCATCACAGGAATAATATTCACCTGAGAGAAGAAGGTACTGTACATGGGTTGTATTTCATGTCGTGTTTTTCTTAGTCTTGATTTTGCACAACTTGTATAGTTTTCTGGATGAGATGGAGTGTACTGCAGCGCTAATAGAGTCTCACAAACGCGCACAGAAGACCAACGGCCAAGGTCAACAATTCTGTTAAATAATACATTAAAATTCAGTTTTTCACCAAAACCTTTCACATCCCACCAGAACACTTCGAAAATACAGCATGTGTCGCATTGGAGATGCTTTTGTATCTTTTTGCTTGATGATTTTAACTTTGACAAGATGATTGACAAGGCAGTTTAAACGGTGACTAGCAAGTAACTAAGCGACAGAGTCTGTTAAAGATGACAAAGTAGTATGTCCCAAAGCTTGCATACTCTTCTGCTACACACTCAAAAGTATGTGCTTTTTCTTCACAAAAAGAGTACATACTTTTAGGTCATAGTATAAGTAGGCGAACTGGGGTGCAGAAAAGGTGTCTGCTTAATGCAGCATGAGCCGAACGAGACTCGCAGCACAAACTAGCAGCAGGAGTCAGATTTCATTCATCACGAGAGTGAGGAGCTGACTGACAAGATGAAGGCGGAAGATTTGGTTTCAAAATGAAATGTCCTGTTTTGTTGTGTTTTTCATTAGGAATAATAGGCTAATGAATCCGCCCTCGAATTCAACATTAATAGGCTAATGAATCCTCCATAGGAATTAATTGAAAACGCTTGCTCTGCTCCGCACCGTTATGAATGCCCATGCGGACGTGCGCATTTTACTTTCGCTTTCAAATTAGCGATTTAAAAGCCCCTGCCGGTCATACCGGTATTACTTGTTTTGTTAAATGTCGATTAAAAGCACAAGCGGGACATTTTTCTAAAAAATCACAATGAAAGAAAGAAGGGCATATGGCATTAGAACAACACCAGGGTGAGTAAATTATAATTATTTTTTTTTTTAGGTTGAACTATCCCTTTAATGATAAAGTGGTGTGTGTGGGGGGGGGGGGGGGGGGGAGGAGCTTTTGGAGAAATCTGGTGCAAGTCCACCCCTCTTTAGGCCCAATCCAAATTCTATTTTATACCCCTTCACCTTCCCCTACCTGTTCCCCTTGCCCCTTGAAACAGAGTGCCAAGGCGTAGGGGTGAAAATATTCCCCTAAGAAACGGGACACCACTACTATACCATTACACGTCATCATACCCCGTTTCTTTTATTAGTGTCCTGTGACATTTAACCAGTATGAACAGCAATGAAGTGCGTAGGTTATTTCTAACAGAAATCAGGCGCGAGCACGTTTAACAAATTACTCACTCCCAACAGAGTTTTGCGCTGTATTTGGACTTAATAAAATGGCGCTCGTTCTCAGTTCAAAAACGTATGAGCCAGAGTTTCCTATATGATACAGAATGATACAGAACATACAAGACTAGTGAAGCTGCTTTTCCATCGGGCCAAACTGCTCTCTTTGTTTAATAACCGTTCCATTCCGTGCCGATCCAAGCCGGCCGGTACGGATATGGTTTCGTTATCTACTGTGGTGCTGCGAAAATGTTCATACGTTATACGCCAAGTCAGTCGTTGCCTTGGTAACGCAAGAGTTTACAGACGATGCGTGATGTAAATATCGACTGCGTTATGAAGGATGACCAGATATATATTTTTAAACTATTATTAATGTGTTCAAATCACTCAAATAGTGTGTTTAGCAAGCTACGGAGAAACTGGCAGCCAGGCGACACACAAGTGATCGATCCTGAGTGGCAACATACACACATTCTAGCAGCACGGAAGTCGGTGGAGGGAAACTCATCATACCCCTTCGTTCAAAGTGTGGTCCTGAAAAATCTCAGTTTGAAGGGCTATCTGGCCCTTCCCCTTACCACTCCAGCCAAAAGAGAATCGAGACACCCCTACCCCTTCACGTGAACGCGCAAAACGAAGGAGTAGGGGAAAGGGAAGGGCTAAGGGGTAGATATGGGATTGGGCCTAAGAATTCTTAAATTGGGGAAGAACATTAATGTATAAGAACATTTCCTGTACCTGCTGTAGCAGCTGCAAGGTGATGCTTCTGTCCTTGACCAGCCTCTCACACTCCTGAGCAGCCTGTATTCCCAGCTGACTGGCCTGGCTTTCCAATGCCGCAACCTTGTCCTGGAGACATACATTTGGACAAGAGTCTGAGATGCTCTTGATGGTTCCATGCATTGTTATATATGTTGTGTTTGCTATTTACCTTTCTTTTGCCGACGCTGCTGTGGTACTGAGCTCTGTCTTGCAGCAGCTGCTGGCTGATGGTCTCGCGCTCCTCCTCTAGACTGCTCTCCTTCTCTAACTGCTGGAACTCCAGGTCCTCAAACTGCTTTGTCGCAGCCTCCAGAGTCTCAGCTTCCTACACACACATGCATCCAACCATGGGGTCAATAACCAATCAAAGCATCCCATAAACAACAGCACTGAGCAAGTTCCGCAGCAGCCAAGTTGAGTCAGCTTAAGAAGCCACAGGGAGGAACTGATAGGAACGTTATGCTACACTAAGGGCTGTCAATCCTATCCAGCCCCGGGAACCCCTAATACAAAAATGTGTCAAATAAATACAATAAAAATAATATTTTAATTAATTATTTTTTTTATTATTATTATCAATTCTTTGTTCTTATTTAAAATAAATATGTTTTATTTTATTTTACTTTCAAATGATTGGTAACTCTATTACAGGTTCATAGGTAACATCGTTAAACCAATTGACCATTAACCATATTTATAAAAACATTTTGAAATATAGAGAATATTTCTACACATTCTTAAGATATTTCTATATGCTTTACATGTATACCGTATTGTTCCGAATTTAAGATGACCCTGATTATAAGACACCCCTTTTTCAAGATATAGGCTAACTTTTGGAAAAAGGCTTTTTGATCAAGAAAATGCTTTTATTTGAAAATAATTTTCATACCGTTTCATACTAGTTTTCATATTTTCATTTTTGTATTGAAAGTATGGTAAATTCTGGTAAAATGGACAAACAAAAATAAATACTCTAACCATACCAGAAAAAAAAACATGTAGCCCATCTGAATTATATAACAATTAGGCTATCCATCTCATGGTGAAAACCATGTAGGCCACCAAAATGCGAAATCTTATTCGTTTTGAAATCTAGGTAACGTCTTACATTTTAAAATCACGTACGTTTGAAGTTTGGTCCAGTCAGCGAATCACGCAAACATGAGAGTCACGTGTCTCTTAGACGGTACGCTTTTCTTTGACTGTCAGCGTTTTCAAGCATCTTTTTGCGTCCGCGATCTTCTATATATCTGACTCTCCGACTCGTTTTACGTGTATTTGGCGCCACCTATAGTTTATAGAGACTCTATTAGCGGGTGTATTATTGACATGTAAAAGTCTAGATCCTGAATATAAGACGAACCCGTATTTCTAAGAAAACAACATCTTATATCCGGAACAATACTGTAATTTGCAGTAACTTCAAGGATTCCCAGGTGTCCAGTTGAAAACCTTGGTGCTACACGCAGATTCAATTCAATTTAATTCAATTACATCCAACTGAAACTCAAGTACATCAAATATAAATTTAAACACTCAGTTGGGATGGTTAACCTGGGAAAGACTGAAAAATGAGGAATATCTCAGAGACTTCTCCCTTCAGAGCATGAAACCATGAAAGCATGAAATCCCATGAAAGGCAATACAATCTGTTTATAATGTAGGGAAGTCTTGTCATTTCTATACACAGATCTCAAGGACATTGGCAAACCCTTGCTGTCAATTCATCAAAGCGTTTCTGACATTGTGAAGCTTGACGGCTCAGTGAGCACATGACATCTCTTCTCTCTCGTGCAACCCTTGGGATATTTCTGTTTGCAAAAAGGGCTAGTCATCAAAAACACTGCCCAAGCACTGTCCGAAGAGATTTCTTTAACCATGCAAATCAAAATCAAAGGAAAAAAAACATAGATATGATATTTCTTCATATTTGAAAAAAAAAAAACGTATTGCTTTGAATTTTAGTGTATTTTTTTTACATCAAATCAAGATACATCTCAATAACATATTTTGGCAAAAGTATCAATTTGTGTGGTATATAGAGAGAGAAGTGCATGATTTTCTCCCAGACAAGTTCAGCGCAAACTCCGCCCCTAAGCAATTCAAAAGATTTAATTGGTCATGTCAATCACAGTGCTGATCACACTGAAACAAATACTAAACCTTAACCATTTACCCTAACGGTAGAATTGGTATCAGTAGCACATCCAGATAAATAGCATGTTTGTCGCGATCCGATGATTTTTCTGAACTTGGTGACTGCGTGATTGCGTTGACCAATGAAATTTGTTGTGGGGCGGATTTTGCGCTTAACTGGATTAGGAGGGGAAATCATTTGAGACAAGTGAGAGGTGCCAAAACAAGACTAGCACTATGTTAGTTTCTGCATTAATAGATTAGTACAAAGTTAAATGGTATTAATACCGTGGCACCAGACAGTAGCATAAAATAAACCTCAACAATGTCAAAAGCATGCAAACATTTCACCACTGAACACCAGTTTACCTCCCATAAAAAATGTAGACACTTTCTTCATCGCACTAAACTAAGGCAGACAAGAATTAAAAAATGGTGTTCCCAGTAACAATAATTCCTAATAATAATAATAATAACAACATGGGATTATATTTCTACTGGGAGCATCATGCCGGATTTGGTGCCTAGACAGCCCAAAAGAACTTAGTTGGGAACGTGTATCTGGAAGGTGGGGTTTACGAAGCCAGGGCTGTGGGGCGGAAGCAGTTGGTAAAGTGCTGATGTTCCTGATGGTCACTGACCCTCTTGAGTTGTTCCTGTAACTGCTCCCTCAGAGACTCAGGGCAGTTATGGAGCTGGCTCTTCAACTCATTGTACCCATCCTGAAGCCTCTCCAGGGCTTCCCGCTCCACGTCAACATTAGCCCTCTCCTAGAAAGAAAACACACCATCCAGGAAGGGGAGAGAAAGAGAACACAGCTCAAATCCACGCCATGCAGAAGCGTTCGAGGTTAGAGGTCACAACAGAGTGGGTGGAGCCAGAAAGGATGAACACTAAGCCTTATAAAACACTATGAACTACGGGTCACTGGACTGTAGGCCGTCAACAGGGCCAAACAGACTTCTGTTCTCAGGCATTTCTTGATCAAAGATTTCAGATGTAATGAATGTCCGCTGGTATGTGCTGTTTGGATGAGATCCTGCCATATCAGAGGGCAGGGATTCAATTGTTTGGCATCGCTGGCTAGTTTGAAGTTGGCCTTTTTTTTCTTTCTCTTATCATAAAAAGAAAGATTTGCAATTTCATCATACTTGCTGTTTCACAAATATATATGTGACCCGTGCTGGCAAAATGCGTCGGAATGTGTATGGGATAATTTCGAGCTACAGGCAAAACGAGAAAAATGCTGATTTTGGTCGATTTTGCGGTTTTCGCAAAAATGAGTTCATTAAGCCCTCGTCTAGCGATCCCAATGCTACAAATAGCAATTAAACATTCTTTACATGTACAAAGTATCTTTACATGTACGTTTTCTGAGAGGAGTACCTCTCCCTTGTCCATGAAAAACGATCTTACTCGTGCTGACTGACAGATCTGAAGCGTGCGCACAAAGACGCCTCTCAGAGAGCGCGAGATCCCGATATACACAGAATTACATTATTTCAAAATATCTGTCTTGGCGGGTATTCACGCAAACATTATCTGTTATGTCTTGTGTGAACGTTTGGTTAACTGTTGGGGAAAAACATTCTTTTAGATCTGTGCGGTACAGTAGGTTTTAATATATAGACTGTCTGTTTCATTAATATTTGTGGTATGATTTTTTCCTTTTATCATTTTAGATATCGGTTTTAACTTGATGTGCGCCAGATTTGGTGTTATTACCCGGGAGTTTAAGGTTTGGTTTCTACTGCTAGTTGATTTTGTTTTAGAACCGTCAGAAAACTTTAACTCGATTTTTCTCAAAACTGACTTTGCTGGCTCTATCAACTTCAAACAAGTAATTTTTTGTCCGATTCAAACAAATGATACATCAATTTGAAGGTTTTTTTTCCCCCAGACAAGTTCAGCACAAACTCCGCCCCTTAGCAATTCAAAAGATTTAATTGGTCATGTCATTCACAGTGCTGATCACACTGAAACAAATGCTTAACCTTAAACATTTACCCTAACCTTAGAATAGAATTGGTATTTTTGAAAAATGTGCTCACTGCGACTCATTTTGCCAGCACAGGTCAGGTATATATTTTAAAAAGTTAGTCCTGAGATAGTTCTATGTCTACATATGTTGAGATACTCTAATGCACATTGAATTCATGCATTGTGTTCTCTTCCAGACTAATACAAGCACATCAAGAAATCTATATATAAGCACAGACAGAACTGCTTTCTATTTAAAGAACTTTAGAAAGCCATTTGCAACATTCATAGAGGAATTATCCATGTTTGCACAAACACTGCACTTGCGGTCAAGATCAATCTAGTACAAATTACAGCCGGTCAGTGACTGGTAACATGAGCGTGGTGGCAGCCATCCCCATGGGGGGAAATGGGATCAAAGCAAACAAATTGATCAATAAAGACCTGAATGGACAATGGAAAAACCTTATTGCAATCTAGAGTGCAGTAGAATCTTTGAATAGATTCTTTATCTTTTCATATCATTAATAATTCTTAGTTCACCCAATAATGAAAATGGTTCGCTCGCCCTCATGTCATTTCAAACCCATTTGAGCTTTTTCCCCTCTGTGGAACATAAAAGGAAAATTTTTAATTAAAAATCATATCACTTGGGATATAACGCATTATTTGTATGGGCCACTTTTATGATACTTATATGTTGCTTTTGCATCCTTTTTAAAGCGCCTAGCAAGCTATTTTGCGTTTAAAAGACGTCTAATAGCTGTCCAAACACAGCCCTGACGTCTAGGCTAAAACAAGGCAAAATTTGGGCTGTCAGTGAAAAATTAATAGACGCCCATAGCCCAAGAATTAGACTATTCATCTAGAACATGTCAAAGAAATGAAGCCAAACACCTTGTAATCCCTGTTGACTTTGCTTACATGATGGAATATCATACATCTCGTAAGTTATTTTGGCAAAAACGACATGTAACCAAATTCAAGGTTATTTTGGCTAGAAGTGGGTTACTCGTAGCTGGACTAAATCGGGTTTATAGTTAACAGAGACGGTGAAATGATGGCTATTGCTTGCTGGGCTTGAGCTTCAGTTCCCTGTAACTGCATGGAAATTAATGTTCAAAATGTCCCCTTTTGCGTTCCACAGAAAGAAAGAATGACAGAATGTTCATTTTTAGGTGAACTATCCCTTTAAGCGTTTCTCCAAGAGTCTAAAAACGATACTAAAATACCAAGAGAGACCCTGAACAAGATGGATAGGAAATAAAGGCTGGAATTTCGAAACAGCATGCAGGAAAAGGCTTTCAAAAAGACACACATTGTCAGTCACCGAGTCTCGCACCACTGGAGCTATTGTCCCTCAAAGCCAGCGCGCTAATCCCAAAGCCTGACTTTGCGCTAGGCTAAACAGTTTTGAACTCGAGGGGGCGAGCGGTAGAAACGGAGAGACTGTGAGTGCAGAAAAAAGCAGTGAGGAGATTAGAGGTTAATGAAGGCTTGTTAGTGTTGCCAAGCTTTGTAGAGGACCTGATGAGAACCACCACAAAAGGAGAGGAAAAAGACAACACCTCTTGTGAATGAATGCTTGATTACCAGACAGAACCTTGGTTTTCTGCCCAAACTAAAGCAGTGAACTGCATTTTAAATGTGACTATCATCTTCAGATCCTCTATTGTAGAATGGAGAATGACCAGATGTAATGGGAAGAGGTTTGGCTAGTTTGGATGAGCAATGCCGCTCTTTGGTTTGGTTTGTTTTTTTACCTTTGGATGGCAATCGAGACCAGAATGGGCCTTGAGTGGCCATCCGGCAGAATGGCATGCCTTTAAGGAATGTCAGAGACCAGAAAAGGCTGTTCAGTCCAGAGAGGCTCAACAGTATAAAACAAAAACACAGTCCAGACGAGGGTTTGAAACTCTTCACTTGACAATTAAGGTGCGGTCACAAATTTTGTGGGCAAAAAATGGTCTATGTATGAAGCGCCGCTCCTAAATAAATCACTTTTAATCCAAGCAGCTCTCTGTTGGTCAACGCAGTGAATTCATGTGACAAACTAAACCCGTCACAAAATCTGCATCTGCATCACACTAAATTCACAAACCGAATAGATTCCTATTGACATACGATAAATATGACCGCACCTTTATGGAAACATTTTTACATCTAAATTAATCTATATCCTGCTGAAAAATACAGCATTGCTAGTCACCAGCTTAAGGTTTATGTTTTGCATGCTGTTTAATGGTTGGTTGGGCCCACCAGCTAGACCAGCACTATAGAGACAGAGCGTATTTAGGCCACGCCCACACCGGGGGGGAAAACAATCCAACGCTCTCCATTGACTTTGCATTGCGTGAGGCTGCATCCTTGTCATTTCGGACTTATATAAAAAAAACAGAACAATGTCTAAAAGCTGATATGTGACAAAGTGTACAGCAGACGAGCTAAAAAACACAGAAATAAGTTTTTATAAGCTGTCGACCCAAAAAAACGAGAGTTTAAGGAGACAAAAGTGGATAAAGGCAGTAAAATGTGACGCTTCAGCAGGAAGAATGGCTAAACTTTGGGATCCTGACAATCAGTATGTCTCAATATGTATATGTGTGCAGTAAATATGTTGTCACTGTCAAATATCCAAATGTCAGTTTTATATATGATATTTCCTGTCGCTGATTACGTTCCCCTGTAGTGGGTGTAGTTCTCAGTGTAATATAACGTGTCTCAATGGCCTGTATCCACTTTTTTGTCCTTAAACGCTCATTTTTTGGGTCAATAGCTTCGTCAAAAACGTCTGGGTTTTTGTTTGTGGGTTTTGCTTAGTTTGTTTGCTGTACACTTTGTCACATATCAGCTTTTAGTCATTGTTCTGTTTTTTGTTATAAGTCCGAAATGACAAGGATGCAGCCTCACGCAATGCAAAAGTCAAGTCTTCAGATTATGACGCATGTCGCTCGGTCTCTATAGAGACAGAGTGTATTTAGGCCACGCCCACACCGGGGGGGAAAACAATCCAACGCTCTCCATTGACTTTGCATTGCGTGAGGCTGCATCTTTGTCATTTCGGACTCATAACAAAAAACAGAACAATGTCTAAAAGCTAATATGCGACTAAGTGTACAGCAAACAAACTAAAAAACACAGAAATAAGTTTTTATAAGCTGTCGACCCAAAAAAACGAGAGTTTAAGGAGACAAAAGTGGATAAAGGCAGTAAAACGCGACGCTTCAGCAGGAAGAATGCGCACATTTTGGGATCCTGAAACTCAGTAAACATTTTGTCACTGTTAAGTCAAATATCCAAATGTCAGGTTTATACATTTTATTTCCTGTCGCTGATTACGTTCCCCTGTAGTGGGTGTACTTCTCAGTGTAATATAACGTGTCGCGCTCTGTCTCAGTGGCCTGTATACACTTTTTTGTCCTTAAACACTCGTTTTTTGGGTCAACAGCATTTAAAATTGTATGGGTTTTTGGTACTGGGTTTTGTTTAGCTTGTTTGCTGTACACTTTTAGACATTGTTCTGTTTTTTGTTATAAGTCCGAAATGACAAGGAGGCCGCTTCACGCAATGCAAAGTCAATGGAGAGCTTTCGATTGTTTTCCCCCCCGGTGGGCGTTTGTCTTCAGATTATGACGCGTGTCGCTCTGTCTCTACACATTTCACAATTCTTGCTGGATTTTTCAGCAAGGTATAAGTCCTATTACGAAATGTGTGTCTGAATACGGGTCAATCACATTCTTTGTGCTTGTATGTGGTGTGAGTGTCCTACCTTGTCTTTCTCTCTCTGGATGGTGCTCTCCAGTTCGCTGAGTTTGCGCTGCAGCTGGTTGATAATCTCAGTTTCGGACTCGATTTGCTCCAGCTCGGCCTGTCTCTCTCCCTGCAGCAGAGCTCTCTCCATCTCCGCCTGTCCAGATCAACACGTCAGATACAGCAATTCTCACACAGGCCACATAAACACACCCTAGAGCTCCATCTGACATTCTCTGTTCCACTACGCATCACTTCCTGGTACTCTTATCCACTATAATTAGGAAAGGACTTCCTGTATATTCTTCAGTGTTTTTAGCTAGCTATACAGAAGTGTTTATGAGAGCGGCTCACCTCTTGTTTGGACTCCTGAAGTTGCTGCTCCAGTTCTGTGATACGACCTTTGAGTTCATCTACCTTTGCCAGCACTCGAACCCGCTCCTCCTCCAGGTAACCCAGTTCCAGACGGCCAATGCTGCCCGATCCCAGAGAGTCCTCTGCCTGAATACACACCACACTTTTCAGTTAGTGCTGAACTTGTCTGGAAGAAAATCGTGCACCTCTCTCTCTATATACCACACAAATTGATACTTTTGCCAAAATATGTTTTTCAGAACTAAAATTCAAAGCAATACATTTTGTTTAAAATATGAATAAATATAATATTTATGTACATATTGGGGTCAGTAAGAATTTTGAATGTTTTTGAAAGCATTCGCTTATGCTCATCAAGGCTGTTTATTTGATCAAGACTACAGTGAAATATTGTGAATTATTATTACAATTTAAAATGTTTTCTATTTTTATATATTTTATATGTAATTTATTCCTGTGACGTCAAAGCTGAATTTTCAGCAGGCATTACTCCAGTCTCCAGAAACATTTCTTGTTATTAATGTTGAGGGATAGTTCACCCAAAAATGAAAATTAGCCCATGATTTACTCACCCTCAAGCCATCCTAGGTGTATATGACATTCTTCTTTCATACGAATACAATCAGAGTTATATAAAAAAATGTCCTGGCTCTTCCAAGCTTTAATGGCAGTGAATAGAAGACATGATTTTGAAACCCCAAAAAAGATTCCATCCTTCGTTAAAGATATCCATTCGACTCCAGGGGGTTAATAAAGGCCTTCTGAAGCGAAACGATGCATTTTTGTAAGAAAAATATCCATATTTAAAACTTTAAAAGCTAAAATAACTAGCTTTCGACAGACGGCCTACGCAAGTCGACTTACGCCAAAAGAGTGACCCCTGATGCGATGTATGACGTAGGAGTAGCGTAAGTTTTGACGCCTCTCACGGTTCAAACAAATAGAGCTGGGCAACAAACTCAAGCTCCTCTTCTCTTATAATCCTCCAACATTTCTCTTTAAAAATTCTCGTTTTCGACTTTAGACCGGTGTTTTGTTTTTCTCTATCCTCTGCGCTTCCGCGTTTGTCAATACGTCATGCGTCAGGTCAGGGGTTACTCATTCACCGTAAACTGATGCGTACGGCCGTCTGTCGGAAGCTAGTTATTTAAGTTTATAAAGTTTTAAATATGGATATTTTTCTTTCACAAATCGTTTTGCTTCAGAAGTCCTTTATTAACTCCCTGGAGTCAAAATCTCGACCTCCATTCACTGCCATTATAAAGCTTAGAAGGAACATCAGGACATTTTTTAATCCAACTCTGATTGTATTCGTCTGAAAGAAGAAACTCATATACACCTAGGATGGCTTGAGGGTGAGTAAATCATGGGGTAATTTTCATTTTTGGATGAAATTTCCCTTTAATATTTTTGTGGAACTCATGATACATATTTTTCAGGATTCTTTGATTAATAAAAGGTTCAAAAGACCAGCATTTATTTGAAATAGGAATCTTTTGTAACAATATAAAAGTGTTTACAGTAACTTGACTATAAGTATTAACTTAATATAAATTGACACTAAACTTTTAAATAGTAGTTTAGTAATACAAATATATGTATTAGATTGATCACAATTTTTTTCTGTGATTAATCACGATAAAAAACACTTCGGTTTTTCATATATTATTTAATGTAATAATTTCACAGTTAATCTCCAAATTTATGTAGAAACAACTTAAAGGCAGTATATTTTAAATATTTGTTTAATGGTTTGTTTTTATGAATGAAGGCCAGTCTCTATGAATTTTTGTTTTTGTTGTTAACCATATTAGCTTATAGCCATTCAACATTACAGTGTAATTGAAAGCTATAATTTTTTTTTAAATGTATCAGTCTTCAAAAATATAACAACTTTTAATTTAAGTGAACTGAAAACAATCCTCACAAAAACCCATCATAAATGTCATATTTACCTGTGTCTAACAAGTAGCATTAGTGGCTGCTGTCACTTTAAGACCTGCCGCTGCTGCTCATTTTCTAATAACTCTTTAGTTCATTTAAGATTTTATTTAACTCATTTAAGACTGCTCTTATGAGAACACTCTAAAAAATGTTGGCATAATTGTGTGTATTGTTCAAGACATTCACAAACAGCACATTCTCTTTTGTCTTGTTGCGCTTGAATGCTTTAAAAGCATTTGCATGAATAAGAGCGTGATCATAATGTAACACTAGCCAAAAGATGCTGCGTTAAATCTTTTTAACACATTTAACTGGAACAAATTAATCACATGCGTTAATTAGTTAATGCGTTAACATTAACAGCACTACTATACTAATATGTATTAATATTCCTTAAAGCTACACTGTGTGATATTTTCCCCCATCTAGCGGTTGAAAGGTATATGACCATCCAGTGAATATTAGTTTCTGTTCCTCTCAATTCCGATTTCGTTTTAACTCCTACAGTGGCCGATTTAGTCCAAGATTAATATGGCTTCCAGTTCGACCTCGTCCACATTCGACACGGTGCCATCGAGTGTTAAAACGCGAAAGGCGAAGCTTGAATTTACGGGTATGTCCCGCTTTGGCTAGTGTACTTTCAAGATGGAGGGGCAACATGGCGACCAGCATTCGAACCCCTCACCCGTATGTATTTTCAATGGCATATTATAAACTTACGAGAATACTTTATTACTTGAAAGAAGTAAATATACATTAATGAGCACATATATTTTTGAAAGAACTAAGTGTTTTCTAGCTAAGAATAAACTAAAAAAGTTTCACAGTGTAGCTTTAATTGACTAAAAGGTAGATACAAACTTGTGTTATGGTGAAAACACATAATGACCCAATAAAACAACAACTGTTGTGATATAGGCCTAGATAAGGAAAAAAAGAGTCCGACCTGTCCATTTTGTCCATTTAGCAGTGCTGGTTGGGTTCGTCTGTCGTGCTGCGCACTCTCAGTGCTACTGCTGTCCTCCTTCAGGTTCTCCTCTTGGCTCTCACGATGTCTCTGCGCCACCCTCAGGGAAGCGCTGCTCACACTGTCCATGGATGGACGTCTGTTAAGCCCCTCCCTCGAGCCAAGCCCAGAGACGCCCATCCTGCCCAGATCTCCCGCCGGCCCGTCGCCCTTGTTATACTCGGCGCATAGGTTCAAGATTGTCTCCAGCCGCTGCCGTTCCTAAAAAACAACAGAGAGAGCAACATTAGATGAGTCAGGGGTGGCTAAAATTGCCCTCACGTTATCTAATTTCCTCTGCGCCAGCCTCTGGCACTCAGCATCCAACTGATGCCAATCTGAAGAGAGAGGAGAGGAAATAAACAGAAGCGCGAGCGACTCTTATCAGGCCCCGTCTTCAAGCGAGTGGACACAGCTCTGTTTTCAGCACACACAAACACTCAGCACATAGCGCTTGTCAAAACAGACCCACACTTAAAGCAGACACGGAAACAACTACACAGAACTCATGTCGTGTCAGCCTGGGGGGTCTGATGTGGTAACAGCTGCCCTCTTAAGCCAGTCGGGCCCACCTCAAAGACACATTCTCAGTGTGACCTTTGGTCATTACATGTCATTTGTCTTGGACTGAGTAACACAGTCTGTATGGTATACAAATTGAAGAATACACTTTTCACGTTTTCAGGATATCTATAAATGCTTAATGTTTTGTACGGTTACAGTGCATGTAAAAATGCTGCTTTGGCCCTATAAATACAATTTATTAAAGCATTTGCACAGCTATTCAACATGACATTTAGATGCATATTATCACTGAGCAACCACTTAGCAATGAGAAATGTGCATATATTTAAAATCATTCAATGATTGTCTGACAATCACTATGTGAATATTTAGGACAGGGATCCTCCTATGATCTAAAAACGATTAATTTATGTAAATAATATGTTGCAATGGTAATCTGCATATAAATATTGTGAATTTTACATTTTCACGTGTTTGCCATTTTTTTTCGAGATCATGTAAGAGTTGTAGATGTTTTTACTGTTTTCATTTTATACAATACCGTTCAAATGTTTAGGGAATTTTTGTATTTTTGGAAAGAAATTTGTATTTTTATTAAGCAAGGATGCATTCAATTGATCAAAAGTGACAGTGAAGACCTTTATGATGTTACAAAAAACAATTATAAATCTATTTCCAACAATCTAATCTATTTATAATAATCAAAAAATGGTTTCCATAAAAATAAATGGGAATACATTACATTTTAAATATATTCAAAGAGAAAATGATTCATTTGCAGTACCATTTCACAATATTATTGGTTTTACTGTATTTTTTGATCACATAAATTCAGCCTTGGTGAGCATAAAAGACTAAGTGTACATTTAAAATATACATATTTAATTTTCATGAAATCTCAATCGCATCACAAACTCCCGGCTGGAAAACCCTGCTGTAGGAGGTAAAATAATTGCACATGTTTAAATCCACACCAGAAAAGGAAGATAAACAAAAAGAGCCAGGCTGGTACTCCAGCAGGTTGTGTGTGCTCTCTTTGATGTGCTCTAGAGAGTCTGTGAGCTCAGTGATTTGTGGAGCACTGTGATGAGTATTCTCCAAACCCTTAATTAGCCCAACTTGTAATCATCAGCCTACTAAATCTCCAAGATCACACTGAAAAGAGGAACATGGCTGAAGAGAATCAGTTTAAACTGTTCCCATGGCTCTTTCCCATCAATGGCACTTAAGTACAAAGTAAAAAAAAAGAAACAACAACAATATATATATAGGACTGTAAAATTAACGAGTTAACGCATGGAATATTTTTTTTCAGTTTAACGCATTACAAATATTTTACGTAATTATTGCCAAGCGTTACATTATATGACCACACTCTTATTCAAGCAAATGCTTTTAAACCATTCACGCGTGATAAGACACAAAAGAGAATGCAGTGCTGTATTGGCGTGGGTCAGTGAATCTACTGTATGTGTGAGAAACAAACTCATGCACACAGAAAGCTGCTTCAGACAACGCTTAAATGGACAAACACACAAAAATATTTGTTTTGTATCCTCGTCTTAAATGAATTAAACAAAGTCTTGAATGTAAAGATTTGTGAGAAAATGGGATGCATGTCAGATCCACGTCATGTGTGTCAGGTCTTAAAGTGACAGCAGCCTAATAAACCTGCTGCTGTAGGTCATTAATGATAATCAAAGAACAAAAAGAGAAAAATCACTCGCAGCTCTTGACGGAATAACTTTTGTAGCATTAATAATGCAGTGTGATAATAATTTATGTAGTGAAGACTGTGACGTGTTTGATAACTTTATTCAATTTCTTTATATTAGACCTACTTGTTCACAAGGTTACATGAGTCAAAAACAATGAAAAAAATAACTTTGTGCATTTTGACAGGGCAAAGTAAAAATCTGAACTCGAAAAATTGAGCCCTGATATACTGAAGGGCAGGTAAATTTGATATTTATTACAATGGGTTATGTGAAGAAGTTCACTTATATAAAAAGTTGTTATATTTTTAAAAGCCTAATGTTAAAATGTATAGCTTTCAATTACTACTGTAAAGCTGAATGGCTATAATTAATGGCAAAATTTGAGAAAAATAAATCAATTTCATAGAGACATCAGAAGCAGTGCTGGTATCAATGATACTGGCCTTCTTTCATAAAAAGATGCCATTAAACAAATATTTAAAATATAGCCAATGTCTTAATGTTGCTTCTACATTAATTTGGAGATTAATAATATTAAAAACGTTTATGTTAGCGATTAATTACAGATTTTTTTTTTTAATCGATTGACAGTGCTAATGCATCAATTGTGTTTTGGTTTGAATTTGGCTCAGAGAGACCATTAAACTGAACAATTGTGACATTAATTGTGACATAAATCCAACGTGTTTTGGTTTGAATTTGGCTCAGAGAGACCATTGAAGCTGATCAATTATGACATTAATTGTGTCATAAATCCACAGCTCCTCGCACAGGATAACTTTCAATCATTTATCAGAATCGCATCAACATGTCTTCACCTGCCAGGGCTGTCTCATCTGGAAAATTACACGTCTGAATTACAAAAAGCTTTCATTCCCCAGGCTTCCGTGCTCTTAAGATCCCAGAGACCCTTCTAATACTGAAGGGGTGAAATTACAGAAAACTTCTCGTCAACTACAATTTGCACCAGTAATTGCGGTATACTATAACAGCTAATTATCTCCACTTCACGCCATCCCACTAAAGCCAAGAGCAACATCACCCATTTTAAGACATTTTTCGGTCCAAAAATGTCAAGAACTTGAACACAGAGGCTCTCGCTTCTAAAAGAGCCGTTTAGTCCCAGTTTTAGTCCCAGGACTACGGCAGACCCCAACACTCATTTATGAGTTTAAAGGGTCCTCTGTAGTTGTCATCATTAGCAGGTCCCCGAGGGGAAGGAAATAGTTTAGGATCATGGTGGCACACCCTGTGTTTTAAAAGAAACACACAGACGCTGAAGGGACCGTCGGAGGGAATGTAATCATTTGATCTGTTTCCATACAGGCCTGCTGAGACTCTGATCCTGGAGTTTATAGCCAGGTTTCATGAGTGTTTCCAATCAAAACTGGGGCTACCTGAACACTTCTAAAGCAATATGCAGCTTAATTGTGCTGTAAAGGAGCAATAATACAACACATGAAGGAATAGGTTTAAGCCCTGGTCATGTAACAACACATTTGACTGAATAATAACAGCCTAAATTCATATGAGCAACACACTGATTGAATATACCAGTTTAGTATGTTTAAAAGTATAATACTGGTAATCAAACACTAGTTTTATGGTACATTTGGACTTTAATACACTATGCATAATAAAACTAACCTTGATCAAAGAACGCAATGAAAATCACTCACTCACCCTCATTGTGACGTGTTAAAAGTCGCACACTAGTTAGAGTCAGTCAGATGTTTCCTCATTGAGTAGCTCTCCAGAACTCACACACATGCTGAGACAGATGAACAAATAAAGCCCCTAGTCCCTCCGCCTCCGACACACACACACACACACACACACGTCTGCTTTCTCAAAGTGTATGCCGGTAGGTACATACATAAAGCAATCGCACTACATCAGAGTCACTGTTCATTTCTCTGCCGGTGGCTGCTAATGAAGATATGATTCGATGTTCACAGAGGTTCACTGAAGTGGATGGCTTGTTTTATCTGTCAAGGCTTTGAAACGAACGCGGGAGGCCCAGTCACAAGTTTAAATGGCACTCATTCAAACCCACTCAGGGGTCAGTGCTCACTAAACAACATGGCTTGCGTGGGTGCTGGTCAGATGTTCTCTCAGATGGAGAAAAACCGGTAATATGAAAATTACTATTCAAATGCTCCATGCTGAAACCCAGATGGAAAAATATAGATGGTTTCCGCTGTACCGGTATTTAGGATAACCGTTAAGCACTTCATACTTTCCAGATGACAGCAATGAACAGAAAGCCCTCTGTTTACAAATCTCCCAGCTATGCTACTGGTTTTTTGGTCTTGAAGGCAAAGTTCTCACTCAGGTGTGTATCCATTTGGAGAAAACGGCAAAGTTTACATTCACACAGTAAGCCAAAGTGGATTTTCTACTAAAATCCAGTTTTAAAAAATGGTTGTTTAAATGACTTTTACATGATCACCCTACACTGGCATGACGTTCAAATTTCAATAACATCCTTTAATATGATATCATATTTTCTTATTTGATCAAATTATAAAAGCTCAGGACTTTCTTTCTAAAATCTCATTGTTCTGTATTGTCCAATAACTTTTAGTATAACTTTCTGCCAATATTCAAAGCCAGTGTCACAGTATCAATAATGTACATCTAATAAAAACAATTAATAATAGGGTAATAATAGGGCTGCCACTAACGACTATTTTTATATATGTTAATCTATCGACTAATTTATCGATTAATCGATTAATCTATCGACTAATTTATCACAATAATATTCAACAATTTTCCTTAAAAACATTTAATATAACTTGCAACGTTGGCCTTCAGTAGTGTACTATAAAAAAAGTATAAATGTAAACAAGCCCTTGACAAAATGTAAAACTAAAAGAGTAAAAATTTAAAAAGGTACAAATTTGTAAACCAACATAAAGAGAATATCAGCAAATACTTTTTATATAGAATAGTGTTGTCACGATACCAAAATTATGACTTCGATACGATACCAGACTAAAATACCTCAGTACCGATACTGAATCAATACCATGGCAAAAAACCCTAAAAAAAACTCACTTGGCCGGCATGTTCCTGCCCTGCTTCACACAGAATATGAGGTCCGGCCCTTTAAGAGCTGCACGGACCAAATTCATTGTAACACCCACTTTCTCATTTAACTCTGTATGTGTTCACTAAAGACATATCCGACTGCGTTTACCAGAATACTCGCCAAGACGTGCATTTTTACAGATTTTTTACCATTCAAACCCAATAATCCGCAAAACTGCCGTTGCGATCTGTCTGAGTGAAAGGCGTGTGCGCGCGCTTCAGGTCAGAGTCCGGCAGCGCGCGCGACTTTTCTGTTGCTTTCTTTGTCCTGAGCTGCGCGTATATATTTGACTGTTCTGCTTATTGTTTAGTGAACGGTGGAAGCAGAGCTCACACACACGTCCTCACTCCTGCTGTCACACATCAACGCACATTAAGAAATACTGCTCTTATTAGAGTGCTGTCAAGTACCCAAACTAATACAATTTCATATCGTACCCAACTTACCCAGTCGACTAAAAATATTTAAGTCGACTAATTAACAGCGTCGACGCAGTCGATTGTATCGACCAATCGCGACAGGCCTAAATAACAGCAATTTTCAGGGCCAAGCAGAACGAACACGATAAGTCATGCCAACATGGCTGGGAGCATCAGACCAACAGCAACAATGAGCAATTAAAGACATTTTAAGATGATTTTAAGCAAAATGGCTGAAAAATCATAAATACTGTCACTGGTAATTAGATTTCATGCTTTTATCATGTTCGACCAGTAGGCGGAGCTGTGACCAAATTGATGTGGTGTGGTCAGAGTGAGGTGACAATGACACATGCAAAGTTTGGTGTCAATATCCCAAAGCACAGCAGAGATACAGCCTCATTTTGACATCATGCCTCAAATTTGTTGTTGCCGTATAGGAAAACAGTTTCGTCTATCGACACAAAATCCATAACTTTTTGTTGGCACAGTCTGAAGATGATCTGACTCGAATTTGGTGAAAATCGGGCAAACAGTCTAGGAATTCGAAAAAGTTCGGCAGACTATGGAACAATTGGTATCTAGTTTTGGCATGACTCAAGGAATCTATTGTTTCATTACAATAGGCTAATTTAATTAAAAGTCAATAGCATTTTTGAAACCACAAGGTGGCGCTGCCCCAAAACTTTTTTTGTACCGTCAGGGCATGGTGCCGAAGACAAGGGTTGGGTACCGAACTCTGTACTTTTAAAGGCACTGACCGAATTACGTCTGTATTACCGAGTACCAATTCACATTAAATCAATCGGTACCAACTTTCGGTACTTGAGAACGCATCTGGTGATATAGACCAGTGTCTCTGAATATTAAACCGCAAAAAGGCTATTTAAATACGAATCCTGCATGTCCTCTGTGTCTCTGTCTGAATGAATGCCGCAGACGCGCAGTTTAATTTACCACACATGAACGTTGAGAGTCACTTCATCAGCATTTTCCCATTTTTCCACGTGAGGAGAAAAAAATGGGCCACATTCAACTATGGTGTGAACGTATCCAAAGTCAAATGGTATTTTACACAGATGCTTATTAGCAACATTGGAATTGGTATTCTGAGAAACAGTCCAGCCCTCTTATTTCTGCTCACTCATTTTTATGCATTCCAACCACACGCCGCCCAATCAGAGCTCAGGAGACACAGGCTTTGCCTTATGATCTCAGCTCTTACATTCCGCTGTCTTCCCTCAGTCTGGAATGACACACAAACGTACAGCTCCTCAAATCCTTTTTCAGAGCCTCTCAAACCCCCTGCCATGTCGGAGTCTCTCTCCTGCTCTTCCTGACCTTTTTCTGTCTCTAAATGCGTGACGGGGTCAGAGTGGGTGCCACTCTCACTGCTGTGACGTGCCTGGATTGTTTGAATACCTTAAACCAGACAAACTTCAAATCGCTTCCGTTCTGGGTATCCAAAACAAACATCCAAAAGCAGGATTTTGTAATCTCCCAGCACTGTCATATCCCTATGTCATATGCCAGTTATGAGTTATAAAGTCAGAATTACATGATATAAAGTCACAATTCTGAGAAAAGTCTTTTTTCCCCTCAGAATTGGGTGGTATCCCCCCAGAATATCTCGCAATTCTGACTTTCTATCTCACAATTCTGACTTTATATCTCACAATTCTGACTTTATATCTCACAATTCTGACTTTATAACTCACAATTCTGACTTTATAACTCACAATTCTGACTTTATTTCTCACAATTCTGACTTTATATCTCGTAATTCTGACTTAATATCTCACAATTCTAACTTTATATCTCGTAATTCTGACTTTATAACTCACAATTCTGACTTTATAACTCACAATTCTGACTTTATATCTCGCAATTCTGACTTTATAACTCACAATTCTGACTTTATAACTCACAATTCTGACTTTATATCTCACAATTCTGACTTTATAACTCACAATTCTGACTTTATATCTCGCAATTCTGACTTTATAACTCACAATTCTGACTTTATAACTCACAATTCTGACTTTATATCTCACAATCCTGACTTTATATCTCACAATTCTGACTTTATATCTCACAATTCTGACTATATCTCACAATTCTGACTTTATATCTCACAATTCTGACTTTATATCTCACAATTCTGAGAAAAAAAAGTCTGAATTGTAAGATGTAAACTCACAATTGTGAAACAAAAAAATATAGCTTTTTCCATACAACCCATCTGCCATTGGTTTAACAAACGGATAGTCCTGCCCCAAACTAACGGCATTGGTCAAGTCAATATTGCTCGCCGGTGTTTTAGTGGGCTAAATGATTGGAGAAGTCCTGCATACATCACCAGAGAGAAGTCTGTAGTTTTCACCGGAAGATCTAGTTATGACATTTTGATTTAATAGTGCAAGTTTAAAAAAATAAAAAATTGCAAAGATTAACGGTTCACAATAAGATCCAAAGCATGGATTATTATTATTTTAACATCAAGAAAAATAATATTTTTCCTTTAAAGAAGTCTTTCTCTTCCATCTTTTCAAAGCTTGCCCACAGGGTGAAAAACATCCCAATATTTTCAAACACAGACTACAGACTAAACCAAGCACAGTAGCATTAAGCCCTCCAGTAAACATCCTGGGAGAACACTTCTGTTACGAAAATATATTATATATTGTGATATATATATATATATATATATATATTGAAAAACAGCACATAACCACAAACAAAGTCAAGAGGACCAGATGTAGAGTTTGAGGAAAAACAGCTTACATTTTTGGAATAAAAAAACACTGTCTAGACGTACACAGCTGTGAAACATGGGGACATTGCTTCACCTTCAAAATGAAGCATCCGGAGTCCAAAAAAAAAAATGCAATGGAGAGCTTTTACATTAGTCCTTGGCTCATTGATAACTCCATTAATAAACACTCAGAATTTGAGAAACGAAATAAGGTTGTGAGAAAATGTCATATGGCATCAAAGAGCGTAAACACAACCATGGACTTGGATTCTCAGATCTGACAGAAGCTGTTAAAAGCTCTGTTCCTAGACTAAACAAACAGCTATGTGCAGCCGGTGTCTTCTTTTTCTTCATCAGGCATGAGATGAAGCACACAAATTCTCTAAATGAGCATTGAAGGAAGAGCTCATCCAAAGATGAAAATTCAGTCATTATGTACTCGTTCTTTTGTTTCTGAAAGTACACAGAACAGTCTATTTGTACCCTAATCAGCCAAGATAAACTCTTGAGTATTTAACCTACTATTGTACAGAATAGTGGCATATAATTCACATGAGGGATGCATTATCCTCTGTAAAAACATGATCCTCTCTAAGGGCCTTTAGATACATGGCAAAAGAACAAGACATAAATAGTGGTTTATATTAGACCTTGACTGTTATCTGTTCAAATGCATTAAAAAGGTGAGGATATAGAGCAGGCTGTCTTCAACGGCCTCATCAGGTTTATTGGTTTGACTCCCTGTGTCTCTTCATGGCCAAGCTTAGATCATTGAGATGCAGCAGAGGACAGAACTAACCGTCTCTCGTGTGAATCCCCTGGCACGCTTTTGAACAGCAATAGTTCAC
The DNA here is from genome assembly GCF_949357685.1 of Gobio gobio. Classification (NCBI taxonomy): domain Eukaryota; kingdom Metazoa; phylum Chordata; class Actinopteri; order Cypriniformes; family Gobionidae; genus Gobio; species Gobio gobio. The sequence continues at coordinate 41,063,261 of NC_137114.1, forward strand.
TGCCAGCTCTTCTCTAAAACACCATCGTGGAGAGAGAGGAGGGTCTCTGCACAAGGGGCGAAGAATAATTTGAATTTTATCTTACACATTTACATTATAGCCCTTCAGCTGTGACTTATTCACGATACAGCACTAGCCTCGAGTACCTTATTGCTTTTATAAAACGGTTACCACACAATACAAATATTAAAGCCCAAAAAATATGTATCTGTAACACAGGTTAAATAAAGGGGATTATTTAATTTATATACCATCTAGTTATATCATATTCCCTTATTAAAAGTCAGTAAGAGGTGTAAAACTGATTAAGAATAAATAAATTAATGCAAATTAATTTCCAGATTAATCCTCAGTGATTGACGAATGAGAGCTCTTTGTCATTTTGCGCCGTGCGTGTCAATGAGCATGCGCGATGACAGAAGAGACGACCTTGATGGAGAGAGCAGACGTGATCGATCAATGTGATCCAAACTGATCAAATTTAGACTTCAACCCTTCGAAAAGTACGAGGAAGTTCAAAATTCAATTACTTCGATGTATTCGGAGTAAGAAGCCGACTGAATATAGTAATACAATCTATTAGTTCGTGACGCCATTTTGTGGTCGCGCACGCCTGTAACAGGTGCGCCTGTGTGAGAGCAAAAAAAATCGATCAAAGGCCAGGTTTTTTTTCTTTGTCTTTCTTGTTTCTATTTTTTCTTTCTTCTCTCTTTTCTTCTTTCTTGAATCTTGGAAACGTGACACCCGAGCGATCTTCTGTGACACCCTGTGAACTCCATTTTGGATGGCGAGCCAAGCAAACCTTTAGCAGAGTAGAAGAAAATACATCATGGAGAGGACGACGATATCCTTTCTTTGAGTTTTCCAGTTATCGTGAAGCAAGAGAAATTTTAAGGGTGTATGGTCATCCATAGACCAGATCAAGAGACATTGTAAACATATGAGAACACTTGAGGTCTTTTGAGAGAGACACTACACTTTCTCTTTGTGTATTCTTTTATTTTTATTTTATTTCGTTTTTTAATTATTTTTGATGTACTGAATTGACCGGTCTGTGCATATATTTCAGGAAAAAAACCGAGTGCACTCAGAGGGAATTTTCAGTCAGTTTTATTGTTTGTCCATGTGATTTTGTAATTTACTTTATTTTATTTGATTAACTTTCTATATTTTCTTTAAAGGTGAAATCAATTATATTTCTATTTCAAATTTAATCTTGTGTCTGTCTGTTGTTTCTCAGTACAACCCGCTACCTCCTTAGCGATCCCTAAATCTTCTGACAAGTTCAAATCCAAACTGTATTATACAATAAGCAATCCATTAAACTATTGCTAATTATTAGATAAGTGCTACATAAACTTTGGCGAGCCAGCCAGGAGGTGGCGCTGTTGCTGAGAGCTAACAGCTACACATTTAATTTTTCCCTTGTTTTTTGCTCTTAAGCAAGTGACGATAATGGAGATTGTTGAAGCAGAAGGGATTGTCATCCCAAACTCCGTAATAGTCAGTGGTTTAACCGACACCGAGAGCGATGACGAATTGTTCGATGCTCTGAAACGACACGGGTCGTTTGCCAAAACCGTGCGCATCGACGACAAAGAGTCAGAGTTCTACCAAAACGTAATCGTCGAGTACAACAGTGATCAAGCGTTGCGATCACTGGGACCCAAATTGCCGTATACTCACCAGCTGTCAAGCGAACCTGGTGTTAAGTGCCATGTGAGAGCGTTAGCCAGTGTGTTTACACAGCAACTGGGTAGTAGCATAACAAAGTCCTACCTGGACAGATTAAAAGAAATAGCGGAACTGAGCGGAAACAACTTTGAGTCTATACTGAGTGAAATGCTGTCGCAAATGAGTGCTGACCTCCGACCAGAACCTGCTGTTCCTGGTAGTACTGGTGAAAACACCTGTGAGAAACCATACTGGGCATCTCCTGATGGGAATTTCGAACCAATTCGTAATCCACCGAGTCAGATAGATGACGTGCCGTCCCAACCTACTCCTATCAATTTGACGGAGCCGACCCTTCGCACGTCATCCAAATTCCTCAACCCGCCCGAGGTCCAAAGATTAGTAGTTGAGCATGTTGTGCGGAGCAGTGAAGTGGCTGCTCAAGTGCAGGTACAGCCCAGGCTCAGAGCATTTTCAGGAAAATGCCCCAGGCCTGGCAATGAGGTAGATTACGACAATTGGCGGTCTAGTGTCGAATTCATTTTGAAGGATCCTTCTTTGTCCGATTTACATGCGTCTAGGCGAATACTAGACAGTCTCTTGCCGCCTGCGGCGGATATAATAAAGCATCTGAATCCTGAATCTCCTCCTTCCACTTACCTCCAGCTGTTGGACTCTGCTTTTGGGGCTGTTGAGGACGGGGATGAGTTGTTAGCGAAATTTATGAACACGTTGCAGGATGCGGGTGAAAAGCCGTCCACTTATCTGTACAGGCTGCAGTCAGCTTTAAGTGCAACCGTCAAAAGAGGTGGTATTATCCCAGCAGAAGCAGATAGGCATCTCCTAAAGCAGTTTTGCAGGGGCTGCTGGGATAATGACTTAATTGCCGAACTACGACTAGAGCAACAGCGAAACAATCCTCCTTCCTTCGCACAGCTTCTGCTTATGCTTCGTACTGAGGAGGATAAACATACTGCGAAAGCAACTCGAATGAAGCAACATCTTGGGTCTTCTAAACAGAAAGCGTTTATGCACTCTCAGAAAGCGTGGGTTTCTGCTGAATTAGAACAAGACGAAGGTCCTAGAGTGAGCCCTCTTGAAACTGAAACGCGTGAGTTAAAAAAGCAAATTGTCAAGCTTCAGAGTCAGTTAGCTAATCTTGCAGTCCGACCAAAACATCCAAAGAAAACTTCGTCGAGAGAGGTAGTCAAAAAGCCTGCACCACCTGACCATTGGAAGTCAGGGGCAGCTGCGAGTGTTGTTGCGATCAACAAGAAGCCAACTGATAGACCTAGGCCGTGGTACTGTTTCACATGTGGTGAGGATGGCCACATTGCATCGTCCTGTAGTTCTGAGCCAAATCCTGAGCTTGTCGCTACTAAACGTAGGCTGTTAAGAGAGAAACGGTTACAGTGGGAGTCACAGAATCCCCCGGCTAGCTCTGATTTAAACTAGAGGCAGTTCCTGTCGTGGGACATACAGGAGCTGAATTTAAATTGAGTGGTCCCATTGAAAACCGTGTCTTCAAGAAATGCCAAACTCCTAGGAAACAGAGTGCAAACTTACCTAAGGGCTTAGTTGGTGCTAGATGTGTCGCCGAAGTCAGCATAGCTGGTAAGAAATGTCATTGCCTACTAGACACTGGATCACAGGTCACAACTGTGCCTAAGTCTTTTTATGAACAACACCTCTCAGGGCATCCGATTAACCCTCTTGACGATATATTGGAAGTAGAAGGCGCCAACGGTCTTTCCGTTCCATACGAGGGTTACGTAAAGGCAGACATTACTTTCCCTGAAGAGTTTTTGGGTGCGACTGTTGAAGTAGCCACAGTAGCCTTAGTCGTTCCAGATGTAAAGTCGCGCACTCAGCCGTTGATCTTAATAGGTACAAACACTCTCGACATTCTTTATGAGCAGTTACTAGCAAAATCCCCAAAGCACCAGCCTTCCTTGTTTGGATATAGGGTGGTTTTGAAAACACTTGAAACAAGGCGGAAGCAGAACACGAGTGGCGTCCTGGGTCAAGTGAGATTAAAAGGCAACGTACCTGAGGTCATGTCCGCTGGTCAAACCGTCGTTGTGAAAGGCTCTGTTGCGGTACCCGGTGGAGTAGATAAGTGTGTAGTGGTAGAACACCCGTCTGATTCATCCTTACCTGGTGGTGTGTTTGTGAAGCGCTGCTTACTTACCCCTTCTAGTGGTCAGTCTGTCTGGTTACCTGTGGTACTAAAAAACGAGACAGAGCATGATATAACCATTCCTCCAAGATGCATAATAGCAGAGCTGCATGCAGTTGAGTCTGTGCTTCCCCAGCCGAGTGTTTCCCCTGTTAGTAAGCCCTTACCTACCGAGGAGCCCAATTTCGCCTTGAATTTCGGTGAGTCCCCGTTGCCACAAGAATGGCGGGACCGCATTTCAGCAAAACTCCGAGAAATGCCTGATGTTTTCAGTCAACATGATCTAGATTTTGGGCATACGCAAAAGGTGAAACATCGTATACAACTGCACGACGAAACTCCCTTTAAACATAGGGCGCGACCGATCCATCCGCAAGATCTGGAAGCCGTCCGCCGACATCTGCGTGATCTACTTGCAAGCAACGTCATTCGCGAGTCTGAGTCCCCTTTTTCTTCGCCTATCGTTGTAGTGCGGAAGAAAAATGGAGATGTGCGGTTGTGCATAGACTACAGAAAGTTAAATCTTCAGACCGTGAAAGACGCCTATGCATTACCCAATCTCGAGGAGACGTTTTCCGCCTTAACTGGATCAAAATGGTTTTCCGTACTCGATTTGAAATCTGGGTATTATCAGATAGAGGTAGAGGAAGCAGACAAACCTAAGACTGCTTTTGTCTGTCCCCTGGGGTTTTGGGAGTTTAATCGCATGCCTCAGGGGGTCACTAACGCTCCAAGTACTTTTCAGAGATTGATGGAGAAGTGTATGGAGGATATCAATCTCAGGGAAGTACTTGTCTTCCTGGACGATCTGATCATATTTTCTGAAACTTTGGAAGAGCATGAAAGACGGCTGTTAAAAGTTCTTTCTCGTCTCAGAGAGTATGGGTTAAAACTCGCTCTTGAGAAATGCAAATTCTTTCAGACGTCCGTTCGTTATTTAGGGCACATCGTGTCAGAGCGTGGAGTAGAGACCGATCCAGAGAAAGTACAAACCTTAAAAACCTGGCCGAGTCCCACAAACCTTAAAGAGTTAAGGTCGTTTTTGGGCTTTTCGGGGTATTACCGCCGATTTATCAAAGATTACTCTAGGGTCGTGAAACCACTCACTGACTTGACCGTAGGGTATCCGCCGACTAGGAAGAGTGGTAAACGGAGCGAGAGTAAGGGTCCATACCATAATCCTAAAGAGTCGTTCGGGGACCGCTGGACACCACTTTGTGAGGAAGCGTTTCGGTCCGTTATAGACAGACTAACTACTGCGCCTGTGTTGGGCTTTGCAAACCCTAAACTTACCTACTTCCTACATACGGATGCCAGCACCAAGGGTTTAGGAGCAGCCCTGTATCAGGAACAGGAAGGGCAGATGCGAGTCATTGCATATGCAAGTAGAGGGTTGTCCCGCAGTGAGTCCCATTACCCGGCGCATAAGCTTGAGTTTCTTGCTCTTAAATGGGCAGTAACTGAAAAGTTTAGGGACTATCTGTATGGTAGCCAATTCACCGTCATTACAGACAGCAACCCTTTGACTTACGTACTTACTACGGCGAGATTAGACGCAACTAGCTACCGATGGCTTGCTGCTCTGTCCACTTTCTCATTTAAGTTACAGTACAGAGCGGGCAAACTAAATGCTGATGCCGATGGTCTATCGAGACGACCTCAAGAACAATTAGCCGAAAGCCCCATATCTCAGAAAGAGTACGAAAGAATTCAACAGTTTATGCAACATCATCTTATGGAAGCTGCAGATTCTCGTGACACCGCCAGTGATGTAGTTCAGGCTATCTGTGAGAAGCACTTGGTCAGACAGCCGATGGATGCTGGGTCTGGTAACGCTTTCGTCGAATCTCTTGCACTTTACCCTGATGCTATACCTGATAGCTACGAACAGGAGGGTGATTTTGAGGGATTACCTGTTGTTTCTTACCTGTCAGGGAATCTCTGTGATGAGCAAAGAGCAGATCCAGTAATTCGGGAAGTAATATCTCACTTAGAGTTGGGAGAAAAGCCTCCACCAACAGTCAGGAAGGAACTCCCAGATCTTCCTTTCTTTCTGAGAGAATGGAACCGCCTTGAGTTAAAAGATGGGGTACTTTATCGGAAACGGCAGATAGAGGAATTAGTTACTTACCAACTCGTGCTACCTGAGAAACTGAGGCCTTCTGTATTAAGCAGTTTGCATGACAGTATAGGTCACATGGGGGTAGAGAGAACTCTAGATTTGGTAAGGTCTCGTTTCTATTGGCCGAGGATGGCTGCCGAAGTAGAGCAAAAGATCAGGACATGCGGTCGTTGTGTGAGGAGGAAATCATTGCCTCAAAAAGCTGCACCGTTGGTCAATATCCAAGCCACAAGACCTTTAGAGTTGGTCTGTATGGATTTTCTCTCATTAGAGCCAGACAAAAGTAACACGAGAGACATCTTGGTAATCACTGACTTCTTTACCAAATATGCTGTGGCAGTCCCCACACCCAACCAAAAGGCAAGAACAGTAGCAAAATGTCTTTGGGAAAATTTTGTTGTGCACTATGGGTTCCCCGAGCGTCTTCATAGCGACCAGGGCCGAGATTTTGAATCACGCACTATTAAAGAGCTCTGTGAAATGGCAGGTGTTAAGAAAACCCGTACAACCCCTTACCATCCCAGGGGAAATCCTGTCGAACGCTTTAATAGGACCCTGCTCAGTATGTTAGGTACCTTAGAAGAAAAAGACAAGGTTCGTTGGAGAGATTTTGTAAAACCATTAGCTCATGCGTACAACTGCACGAAACATGAGGTCACTGGGTTCACTCCCTACGAATTGATGTTTGGACGTCAACCTAGGTTACCCGTCGACCTTGCTTTTGGATTGCCGTATCAAGATGGTCCGCGACAGTCTCATTCGGAGTATGTCAAGCATCTCAAAACCAATCTGAAAGAGAGTTATTCGCTTGCGTCACATGGTATATCAAAAAGTGCAGAAAGAAACAAAGCTAGGTTTGACAAATCTGTAACTCATTGCTCTTTGGAAATTGGTGATCGAGTGTTGGTGAGGAACGTTAGGTTACGCGGAAAGCATAAGTTAGCAGACAAGTGGGAGTCTGAGGTGTATGTTGTGGTGAGTCAGGCAGCTGAATTGCCAGTTTACACTGTTCGTCCAGAGAGAACGGACGGCCCTCTGCGTACTCTGCACAGAGATCTGTTGCTTCCGTGTGGGTTTTTACCGTCTCAAGAAGTTGAACCACCCTCCCTAAACGAATCCATCTCAAAACCTCGAACGCGACAGAATCCTAAGGTTCCATTAATTGATGACACTTCTCTCTCTGATTCCGAAGAAGGCAATTCGTATTGCGAGTACAGTCATTCTCCAAATATAGAGACAGTGCGTTTCTCTACAGTTCATGATATCTGTGCAGACAGGGAGATGTTGAACGCTGATTCTGCTAATAGCTTAGCCGAACAAACTTTTCCAACTGGCGAAACTCTGCAGGGCGACCAGAATCATAACTTACCTGTTGATACACCCGGTGAACACTTACCTGTTAATGTTCCTGGTGCCCTTGAACAAAGTAACTTACCTGATAAGGGCCAAGTCGAAGCTGTAATGGGTAGTTCTGTTGATGAAGTTGAAGTAGCCAGTGTTGTTGAAAGTGCAGATGTTCCTGGAAAAGAAGCAGAGCAACAATCGGAAGATGAGATGGGAACCACAGACACTCTACCGAGGCGTTCTGTTAGACCGAGAGGAGAACCAGAGCGACTTACTTATTTTCAGCCAGGAAACCCATTAATATATGTCGTCCAATCTTTGTTCCAAGGTCTGAATTCGGCTTTTGTTAAATCTCTTGGTGGAGATGAAAATTTGAATGTCCTTCCCTTGCTGCCTAGTGGTTTACACAGTGTGGTCACCAGTCAGCCAAGCAGAACATGCAAAGAGACTTGCATGAGTTTAGGAGGGGAGAATGTAACACAGGTTAAATAAAGGGGATTATTTAATTTATATACCATCTAGTTATATCATATTCCCTTATTAAAAGTCAGTAAGAGGTGTAAAACTGATTAAGAATAAATAAATTAATGCAAATTAATTTCCAGATTAATCCTCAGTGATTGACGAATGAGAGCTCTTTGTCATTTTGCGCCGTGCGTGTCAATGAGCATGCGCGATGACAGAAGAGACGACCTTGATGGAGAGAGCAGACGTGATCGATCAATGTGATCCAAACTGATCAAATTTAGACTTCAACCCTTCGAAAAGTACGAGGAAGTTCAAAATTCAATTACTTCGATGTATTCGGAGTAAGAAGCCGACTGAATATAGTAATACAATCTATTAGTTCGTGACGCCATTTTGTGGTCGCGCACGCCTGTAACAGGTGCGCCTGTGTGAGAGCAAAAAAAATCGATCAAAGGCCAGGTTTTTTTTCTTTGTCTTTCTTGTTTCTATTTTTTCTTTCTTCTCTCTTTTCTTCTTTCTTGAATCTTGGAAACGTGACACCCGAGCGATCTTCTGTGACACCCTGTGAACTCCATTTTGGATGGCGAGCCAAGCAAACCTTTAGCAGAGTAGAAGAAAATACATCATGGAGAGGACGACGATATCCTTTCTTTGAGTTTTCCAGTTATCGTGAAGCAAGAGAAATTTTAAGGGTGTATGGTCATCCATAGACCAGATCAAGAGACATTGTAAACATATGAGAACACTTGAGGTCTTTTGAGAGAGACACTACACTTTCTCTTTGTGTATTCTTTTATTTTTATTTTATTTCGTTTTTTAATTATTTTTGATGTACTGAATTGACCGGTCTGTGCATATATTTCAGGAAAAAAACCGAGTGCACTCAGAGGGAATTTTCAGTCAGTTTTATTGTTTGTCCATGTGATTTTGTAATTTACTTTATTTTATTTGATTAACTTTCTATATTTTCTTTAAAGGTGAAATCAATTATATTTCTATTTCAAATTTAATCTTGTGTCTGTCTGTTGTTTCTCAGTACAACCCGCTACCTCCTTAGCGATCCCTAAATCTTCTGACAAGTTCAAATCCAAACTGTATTATACAATAAGCAATCCATTAAACTATTGCTAATTATTAGATAAGTGCTACATATCAATGCAGCTTTCATGAAGTAAAATCACTAAAAGCCTTCTTTCTGCTGGAAAAAATAGTAACCGACCGTGAACAGCAACAGATTATTACCCCATTAGATGGCGGCAAAGACTGTCTTTATGAGTGAGTGAGTGAGTGAGTGAGTCAGTCAGTAGCAGTGGTGGAATGTAACGAAGTACAAATACTTTGTTACTTTACTTAAGTTAAGTACATTTTTCACGTATCTGTACTTTACTTAAGTAGAATCAATTACTTTTACTTCGTTACATTTTGCAGCAATTATTATACTTTCTACTCTACTACATTTCTACAACGTTTCGTTACATTTCCTGATCAGTTTCAGGGCTCGACATTAGTGCTTGTCCTCTTGTAATGAACTGACGGTAAGGTTGCGCTGTTGAAGCTCGCGCAGCCTCACGATGAGAAATGGAAACACATGAGCGCCGTTCACACAGAGAAACTCTGTCACATACGGCAGTAGGCCTAATGATAAAAAATGTGGAGATTTTATATTTAAAACATATAATACAGTTAAAAACATCAAACGACCAAGAGTGCTGTTTTCCTGAATGCCATCACGACTGAAAATGTGTCACTGATTTCATATGACACTGACAGTTCCATAAACAATTAATTAACAAAAAGTTACTTACATTTTAGATGCAATATACTGACTGTTTTTGTTCTATTTCAGCAGCGAAAATAGTTCCAAACAAAGCAACAACAGAGCGTTACGGAATCGGTTGAATCAAAGATTCAATGACCTGCTCATTAACGACTGCCTCATTCTTGAATCGACTCAATGATTCACTCATTAATACCTGCCGCCATCTACTGGCAGTTTAGCATCATGTTAAAACATTCTTTCCAACATTTCTTAGTTGTATTCCAAAAACTATTTAAAACAATCTCATAGCATCATTTAATTAAGTTGTAATTTTTCAGTGTAAATTATTTAATTTGATTGGTAACAGCCCTATATTGTCTTATTCTAATTTAATGTATTGATACAATTTAAGAATATAAAAGGAAAGCTGAAGCATATCCTTTGTTTAATAAGATTAGGGGAAAAATGCCCTTTATAAAAGGTAAAAATATCATAAATATGCAGATTTAAATACGTCAAAGCTGTTCACTGAACACTATAGTGACAATATTGCTTCAGAATAATGATATTTAACTCCGCAGATCTCCCTGATAACCAGAATTGTAAGTCAGAATGTAAACTGGGCCACAGATGGTAAGCACAATTGCATTAACCCAAAACTAACTTAGTTAAAATGCCATGGCCCATAATGTTTTTTTATTTTTTTATTAGAATATAGACATTAAGAGAATAAATTGTTATGCAAGTACTTTTACTTTTAATACTTAAAGTACATTTAAAATCTGGTACTTTTTACTTAAGGGTTGTCATTGTGGTACTTCTACTTTTACTAAAGTAAATATATCTCTGGGTATTTGTACTTTTATTTAACCCTTTAAGACCTAAGGGTATTTTTACAATTAATTTTCCGCCTGGTGTTATGTACTAAAAAAGCTTGTAAAACATCAACCCTGTTGTGCACAGACAATTGACACACCTCTTTTTTTTCAAGACAAGTTGCACTGTCAGTATATTTGTGTTGCATTGATGTCACCTGAATATAAAATAAGTTATGGGACCATAAAGACAAATGAAAACATAAAACGGAAATTGAATCACTCAAATATTTATTGAAAACACACACAAATAAATAAAAGCTAAGCATATTTCCTCTGGAAAACAGTTTGTTCAAGTCTTTGGAGTCCTGGAACTCAGGAATAAACATGATAACTTATACAGAACCAAAACTATTTACATTTTTCCAAAAAAAGTCCAGGCGCTTTTGGCCTCTTTGGATTTTGGATATTTACTGGTGCCAAGCCTCAAAACAGTTCCTATCAGGAACTTTCTCCTCAAACTTTTTCCTCAAACTTTCTCCACAAAACTACTAAAAACTGCAGCGCGTCTCTCTCTCTCTCTCTCTCTCTCTCCTCAACACTAGCCGTGCGTCTCTCTCTCCACAATAACAGAGCTGTGTTTCATGCGTAATGACGCACACCAACGTGGATGACGGATCAGCCTGTCATTGGTCAAACCCTCATCCAAAATGGCAGCTAGCATCGCGCTAGCGGCAAAAATGACAGAAAATGTATAAATTATGGACATCAAGTGGATATATCTTGGATGTAAGCGTTTTGATTTATTGCTGAACAACTCCAAAAAGATGCACATGTTCCAGGCTGGATAGAAAACCTTCTGTAAAGGCTACAAAGACACCAAAGACACCCCCGTGATGGCTAGCTAGTTAGCTTTCTGCTGGAAAAAACGGTAAGAAAATCGATAAAAGTTTCATGAAATAATATAGATATTTATCGGAGGTGCCGTGTGACGTCGTGGGCGATGCCGTCGGGCTCTGAGGGTTAAGTACTGAGATTGAGTACTTCCTCCATCACTGGTCAGTAGCGAAGACTTTTATATTGAAAGGACTGAAACTGGTTCTCAACAAGGACTCACAAATGCTTTAGCGCTGTCAGTGACAGGACATGGGAATACCCTTTAACTGTTAAAAGAACAAGATATAGCAGCGGACATTCAAACTGATTTATTATTATGAACATTGGACTGACCTGAAGGAAAATACTGCATCTAAATGCAGGTAATACACTCGCTCGCTCACTCTCACAATACTATACTCTAATACAGTAAGCTTCAATGAACAATATCAATGAGAACAAACATATGTTTACGTTGCTAAGAGTGGTTGCTAAGGGTGTAGTGTGGTGATTCACAGAACTCTTGGGTGAAGCGCAACCATTGAGCTAAAGTCACACGATTTGCAGCGTCTCAGTCTCACAGGATTAGTTTTACGGTATGTAAATGAATAGTTACTTCAGATCTGTAATGTTTATGGTCTTTTCGGAGAGGATGAGTCATATATTGAAATCGTTAATGTGGTTGTGTCTACTGCACACTGCCGACACAGGTAATGTAACTGAACTAACACAAACATATTTCTTTATGCATGCAATTATGGAGGAAATATTAATTATTAACGTATCTCTGTTTAGCTACAGAAATTGATTTGAATAGCTTATAAAATATTAATACCTCTATCAAGCCTCTATATTGTTCATATTAATGAATATGAACGTAACTTTTTAATCAGCTGGGGAAATTCCTGACTATAAACGAATAACCATTTACATGTTGTAAAACGTTTGTGTTGTAAGAATGTACAGGGAGATTTTAGATAAGAAAACGGTGTCTCCTTAGACAATGTTTTCTCAGTTAAATCATATAATGTCCTATTCATTCAATAGAACGCTAGGGCTGTGCAATTAATCGAATTTCGATTTCGATTTCGATTTCGCCTCCCAACGATCACCAAAATAGTACAATCGAGAAAAAACGATTATTTTGCCTTGCGTTCTGAATGAAATGCGCACGCGCACATCCGCCCCTCCCGAACCCACAAATCTCTCTCAGTTCGTGAGTCTCGTGTGCATATCATCCGCTGGAATTTAAAAACTCGGCGCGAGTAAAGATGGCAGAAGGAGGGCAGTTACAGCAGCGTTTGGTGAGCAAAAAAGGCAAAACCAACTCCGTTGTCTGGGAACATTTTGGCTTCGAGGAATCAGACGATAGCAGAAATATGTTTCGTGCAAGATTTCCTACATGGTAGTGGCTGCAACGCAAGGCAACACCACGAATTTGTTTAACCACTTGAAAATTAAACAGAGTGACCTATGACAATCTAATAAAGAAACAAAAACTGACGAGAGCAGGGGAGCCGTGTAAACGTCCTTTTTTTCCTTCATATTTTTCAAATAATTCTCTCTTTGTAAACTTAATTCAATGCATGCGAGATTGCGAGTGCTGCCATATTTTCGAATATGACCAGTCGTTTTCACCGTCATCACCCGGGTTTAGTGCTTTAGGGTTTAGGTTTAGAATGAGAAGCCGCGCGCGCTGTGAGAAAATGTATCTCTGTGCACTCATCCGAGAGCGCGCACACGTCTCTCAGCGCGCAAATATTGAGTTCTCTTTCAAGTCTTGCTCTTAAACGGACAAACTCACACAAAACGTATGTCAACATGTCCATCTTGATGAGTATCTTAGCAGACATAGTCTGTATATGCCTTAAGTGAACTTTATACAGTCGATAAAGAAGACGCGAGGTCTTAAAGGGGCAGTAGCCTTTACTGCTGTCTGTTTAATGTCAAACAACAAAAGACAAGGACATCACTCACCGCTCTTGATTGAATAGCTTTTGTAAATTTAATAGGATTAATCTTTAATTTATGCACTCAAATATGCAATGTTATTTTACATTTGATACATTTCTGTACCTGAAAACTAATGTTAGACGTACATGAAAAGCATAGCCGAACCATATTGTTGATCTTATTTATTTGTGGTTATCATTTTTACGTGAATACTTTTATACTTTGATTCGAATATATGTTATATTATTTATTTTAATAGTTCAAAAAGTACAACAAATGTTACAATTTCAATTGAATTGTTGAAAGGTGTATTTTTAATAAATACAACACATTCCCAAAGTCATGTGAAATAATCGTGTTACATAATCGTGATTTCAATATTGACCAAAATAATCGTGATTATGATTTTTTCCATAATCGAGCAGCCCTATAGAACGCTTGAGCTTACTAGGGAATACCAATATGGCGGCGCGGCAGCTTCACTTTTTATAACGTCATGAGCAATCCAGTTCTCTATATAGATCAGTGAGCACAACTAACCGTTCTATATGCGAGACATAAAAAACATGACGAATTCTCTGTCCAAAAATGGCCAAAACTCATGGTGCACAGGGTCATACATACAAGAACTTATTTGTAAATTATGCGTGGCGGGCCACAGATAATGGCTGCGTCCCCAAAACCTAGGCAGCTGACTCGTTGCCTCGCTGCCTTATCAGACAATGGCAATGGAAATGAAAAAGCACAGGATTGTGGGATATCAAAGGCAGCGAAGGAAACAAATATGATAAAAAATCGATCAGATGAAGGTATCTCTGGAGACAGGAAGTGAAGCTAACATTAGATTCGGACATGCCTTGATGCCTTCCTGCCTTGAAATGTGTCCTCCGAAGGCAGCATTTTCCAGGTTTCGGATGCAGCCAATATGTTTTAATAGACAAGCTGCGGGCCGCTTGAAATTCGGACTTTAGACACCCCTGCTATAGAGTGTTGTTAAGTGGTTGCTAGACTGTTGGCTTTATATGATATTTTGGTCTGTATGGAGAATTTTTTCCACACCACAAATCGTAAGCATGTTCGCTCTCTTCAACAAATTGTACAATTTGAGGTTTTATTTGTGTTGGTAGGAGAAACAAGTGGGACGATCTATGCAATGAAGTTTAATACTTGGAGTTTGTTCAGCAGGGAGCAACAGTAATAGGTGATACTTGCACCACTAATTCCCATAGATAAAGTCTTTATTAATCTAAATCATGGGAACAGAAGCACTAAAGGTGATGGACAGCATAGGATAAAAACACCTAACCAAAACCCTTCATGTAAGTATCAAACTCTAGTATCATTGACGGCGTCTTTTAGGATTACAGAGTCACCTGCGCAGATGTTGAACAGATCTTTCTGGGAATCCTTAAATATTGCTTTATGTAAGAAAATGTGCTGTTGCTAAGAGCACTCAGTGTTGTTCTTGATTAAAGTCTTGATTACAAGAGCCGGGTCAGAATGAGTAAAGTCTGCACTGACCCAGATAATCAGCACCACAGAAAGTCAGTTAACTGTCGCTTTTACTCAAATACTCTCTCTCTCTCTTTCTTGTCCGTCCCAGAGCAGATAACTCACTTCACACTGAACTGTAAGAGTACAGGAAGCAAACACATTAAACCATCTACAAAATGCTCCAAAGGGAGCTCATATGCATCTTGCTGTGTCAGAGGATACTGCTTTTATCTTCATCAAAAAATGTCTAATTGCATTTTACTCCGTTTAAAAAAACAGCTGCATGTCGGGTTAACGCATTACAATAGAGACTTCTTGTCTCTTCCACCCTGTCTATCTGCTACAAACACACGCTGCTATGTTTTTGCATAATGTGACCAGTGAAAGTTGATATATTTAGTGTGCTAATCCATGAGAGCAGTGGGGCAGATGCTTGTCATATAGACCTCTTGTGTCCCCTGTGCAGATGACCCTTGTCTGCCCTCCCAACAGTGTGGAGGTGGTTATGTCTTCATAGTAGAACAGCTTACAATCAATCTGTCTGCATCCCTGATTTCATTGAAGAAACATAAACCTACCATTCCAGTTTATTTAAAAAGGGGTTATATCATAATTTATTTATTTAGTTAGTTAGTATAAATAAAATGTCAGAATTGACACAAGAATTGCACAAATAAAAATCATAATTAAATTCCCCTGATAAGATTATATATATATGTAAATATTAAATAAATATTTGCCTGTATATATAATTTATCTTATATATAAATATATTTTTTTTTTTATATTTTAAACATTTAAATCAGGATTAATTTTTCCCCAGCACTAAATAATATAATTATAATATAATATAATATAATTAATATAATATAATATAATATAATATAATATAATATATATAATATAATATAATATAATATAATATAATATAATATAATATAATATAATATAATATAATATAATATAATATAATATAATATAATATAATATATATAATATAATATAATATAATATAATATAATATAATATAATATAATATAATATAATATAATAATTAATATAATATAATATAATATAATTAATATAATATAATACAATATATAATTAGTGCTGGGAAAAAATGTATCGTGATTTTTATTTATATATATATAAATAAATAAAAATCCTGATTAATTTTATTTATTTATTTATTTATATATATTTATATATATATATATATATATATATATATATATATATATATATATATATATATATATATATATATATATATATATATATTTTTTTTTTTTTTTTTTTTTTTAAATATAACATTTTAATCACGATTCATTTTTCACCAGCACTAAATATAATATATAATATAATTGATATAATATAAAAACCTGTTTCATGATATATATGTGCCCTTAAAAAAATCCATCTGTGTCTCAGTAAATAAACTTCTCCCGAAAACAGTATGCGTCCTCACTGACACGACTGTTTTTACTGTGCAGCAAATGTCAGTTTTATAGAGTAATGGAAATGTGATGTCATCGTGGGAGCTCTCAGTCAAAAAAACAAAGGAAAAAAACGAGGTCATCTTTAGCAGGGCTGGCATCAGTATGGCACTCGAGCTGACTGACAGAACGGTTTTCTAGTGACTGACGCCATATGCCAAGTGTGTGCGCCAAGGCTGTATCTAAGGTAACCATGTGTGCCTCTGGAGCCTTGTGGCAGTTTAGAGATGATAAATTATGCACTGCAGACCGGACGGGCTCACATTCACTCAGCTGTACATGCAAAACTTACAAACCCAGTTTAGTTTTGAGACATACACATGATTTTTTTGGGGGATGGATCATGCTCACAGTTTGCCATGTGGTGGCCTTCATAGAGCTCAATAACAGCATATTACACTGAACATAAAGGACTATTCACAATCTAAGAAAACCCATTTTCTTGCTGTTTATTTGTATTTGACTTTGTGAGAAATACTAATAAAGTGTATATATAAAACACAGATATTTATAATATGGAACTCTGAGTATCGTTTTATGCAACACAATCCAGTGACTAACTCAAAATGTGGTGTTGCGGTGAAACATCAACGTCGGCATGTGGAAGAGCCGTGCAGGAGACCGCTCCGCCTGCCTTTCAAGAGTCAGGCTTTATGGCCACTCGCAAAAGTGCCTATAGAAAAATCAACAAACTGGAAGCTATACACCATCGTCTCCCAAAGACGGACGGATGCCGAAAATCCAATGATGCATTTTGACTGTGTCAGCATCTATTTCATAAGCACAGGGTAGATAAGCTACAACTAGCAAACATGTCATCAGTGTGGATACACTTTACTGTGACCAGAAATGATGTTAAGAGTACCAATATGTAAACCGTTCGGATGAAATATCAAGAGGTATATCGATGCAGAAGAACTCTACTACGATGAGCGGCTTAATTTATCACCTGAGAACCAAATACCCTAAACTAGTGTTGTCAAAAGTACCGACTTCAGTACAAAGTCACATATGTTAAAAATGTGATGCTTTGAGCGCTGTTGAATAGAATCGTAAACACCTCTGATTGGCCATTGTGTTCACATGCTCATCGTATATGTCTGTGATTGGCTACAATGATCAGCGCTTCAAAAACATATTATAGATATACATCAAATGACGCTATTAAAGCTCTGCGCTTACACAGATACACACAGGAGTGTTTGAAAGCAGCGTCTGTTTTTGACAACACCACCCTGAACAGCATACCAAGTTCAATTACCAGTCTCCCAAATTTAAACATATATTTACAGTTATGGTACCTAACTGTACACCCCAACTCCTAAAAATCCATCTGTTAGTAAGCATTCAAATCCATTGCTTAGCTAGGTGCAGGACCCCTCGGAAGTATCCGTTTTGAAATCTGCCACCTTTGCTCATGGAGGTTCAAATTTAGCCAGCAGACTGCAGTCAACACCACTGTCTCCTTCCTGATTCCTGCAGCGAACATGCTTTCTGTGCCGTGCCATGTTACGTGATGTTTTGCCACAGTCCTGACTCCTGACCTCGCCTCCGTATGACAGTCAGCTGCCAGAAAAGAATCAAAACCTGATGTAACACTCCCTGGAGCACATTTCTGCTTGTCATGCTAGGCAGCCTCATGCTTTTTCTCGACAGGATCCACCGGGCAGTCAAATGAGCTCAATGTGGCTGAAACGCACGTCAGATGCATCACACTCTGATGTTTTTATCGAAATGCAGACTGGCTTGACGAATGCTGTATAGATACATAACTGCCTGAACAGATGAGCCACCAGATCACGTCAAAATATCTACGTGAAAGCCAATTCACAAGACAGATGGTTCTGATATTAAGTGATGTAATGGCTGACAGTCATGTAGAACGTCAGATCTTTCTTTGCTATTTACTCTCTACAATTTGCAAATATGTCAGGACCAGGTCTGTATCAAGGGTCCTTTTTTGTTTGTCTTACTGAGTACCTTCCAAGAGAAAGCTCATTCGCGGGGATGAGGTCATTGGCATGTATTCCAGCACGTTTCATCAGCAAAAAGCCAAATAAAGTTCACTAAGTGCATACTAGAACTGCACATGCTTAGCAAATAACATACTACAGATAATCTCTGTTGGGACTATTGAAGCATAACTTTGTACGCTCAATTAGATCACCTCCTTTTCTAAGAGCAATAAACCGCCACAATGGGTAATTACAAGGGAAACAGACAAGAGCCGTTTCAGACACAAACACATATAAAACTTCACAGGGGCCTTTGTCTCAGCGGCTTCATTCTGGGCTGCAAACCGGACCAAGATGTCTACTGTTCCCTCCCACCTCTCAATAAAAGAGACAACAAACAATGGGGTTGCCATGGTAAAATCAGAGCCCTCTGCCTCAGCATGACAGCGGATTAGTCAGTGTGTCAGTTCTGCCAGAGACGTGTAGTAGCATTTCCTCCAAATGTCCTGCATTCTCACCCAAAAGCACACATTTGAATGCTTGCTAGGTGTGTTAAGATTAGATTCAGCCATCACTGTACACTGAGGAGCTCTTCTGGAAAATATTAGCCGCAGAAACTTGCAATTTACATATCATCGGAAGGCATGTAGAGGCAGCACAGTACATGACATGTACTAACAGAGACGGGGAATATTTCTTAGACGGATTCTTTATACTATGATGTGGCTTTCAAGTGGGCATCTGCAAACAAATGAGACTAGACATTTCCTCAGCGCTCACTGCACTTTACTTTGGTCTCAAGTTCATTTTTGGTGGATATGTGAAGTCAGATTATCTCACTTGGGTTTTATATTTTGTTATATAAATGTATTTACTTACCAGCCTCTCCATTTCTTGCTCTCTGAGTCGCTCTTCTCTTTGGCGTCGGTGGTACTCCAGAAGATCATCTTCATTGTCACTGATCTCCGTAATGCTGTTTTTGCGCTCCCTCATGCCTGGGTGAGGCATCCGGAGGTCCCTGTGGCCTGCTGACATCTTCCGGTGGCTTCTGGGACTGGATCGGGGCGATGACCCAGGTAGAGAACCCAGGCTGAAGGCCGGAGACAGCGAGTTCCCGAAACTGCCCTTCCGTCCACTGCCTTCCCCCATCAGTCCGGAGGTGGGTGAAGGACTACGAGCGCGCACCCCACGAGGACTGAACGGCTCCTCCGTAGGAGACCCAGCTTTCCGTCGGAGTCTGGGACTCTCTGGCACAATTCTTGGGCATGGGCTCTCTGGAGTCCGCAGGGTTCCTGGTAGAGCTCCTGGGAGCACAGGAACCCCCCTGCGGGCTATAGAGGGGCTGAGAGGGGGAAGTTCCCTCATGCTGCTCCCTTCATGGTTCCTGCGGGCCAGCCGCGGACTTTCTGGAGGCTGCAGTGTGCGAGGATGCGGGTGTGGAGGTCCACCCTGAATGATGTGGACAATGGGGTCTAAGGGGGGCTGGAAAGATCGCGAGGGTGGGGAGAGTTGGTGAGAGGGGCTGGACGTCAAGGAGCGGTCTGGATGAGGATGCTCCCGGAAAGGACTTGAGGGCTGATCCTGGAGAACAATGGCAGTTTTGGTTCTCGGACTAGATGGTGAGGAGGATGGGGATGCGGTGGAGAATTTGGGGGTGAATCTGGGGCTGCCTGGAACTGGTACCCGACTGACAGATGGGCCATCAGTCAGAGCAGTAGAGAGGGAGACTGAGGGCAGAATGTGAGTCTGTATGGGGCTGTCTGGGGTTTTAGCCACCGAGCTGTCTTGGTTCAACCCCCTACGACTTGGCTTTGGGCTTGGCGGTGCTTCCAAAAGAGCCTTTCGCTGGAGTCTGGGACTCTCAGGCACCTTTGGCCCACTGCTGCCACCGGAATAGCTGGGCAGTATGGTCCGTGGCTGAGGTATGGGCGGCTGGCTGGTGTAATTATAACTAGAAGACCTCACTGGCACAGGAGGAAGCGTGTGAAGCTGGTCCTGACAACCACTCGGCGAGGGACTTGTGTAGCTGCCACTGCTGGCGGCCGATGGGGACGAGAGTGGGGAGAAAGGAGGGGAGTTATTCTCGTAACTGGAGCCCACAGACATAGCACCAGGGCTCGTTGGGGGTGAGAGAAGGAAGCGCCCCCCTCCATTTAACATGGGGGACAGGGGAGACTGGGAGATGGGCTGACCAGAGGGCTTCTTTGACTCAGAGGAAGAGGGCTGAGGGTCATCCATGACTAATGAGTCCATAATGTCCTGAAGGTCCTTCTCAATGGAACTGACGATGGCACTGTGCTCAGGGCGCACTCTCTCGTTGGAGACCAAGTGGGATTTTGGCGCTCCCGACGGGTGGTTCCCATTGACCAGGTTCTCCGAATCTGAAGGAAAAGATAACAATCATAAGCATTTGCCACACACAAAAATCAAAAGGCCTATCTTTTAGAACAGCTCAGGTGTAGATTGATAATTGATTCATGATTAAACCGTTCCACCTTTTCAATGAATCAATGGAAATGGTTTACAAAACCAGACTGAACGATTTGTCGACAAATCACCAAATCGTTGAATTGAGAACAGTCTCTTTCAAACTATTGGGTAATGAGCACTAGGTAAGGACATTTCCGGCGTTCTGTGTTTTCACTGTTACGCTAGGAAGCGCAATGACGCATCTTCTGAAAGAGTTACTTTCAAAACACAGGAAGCAGAAACAAGCGACAGCATTTGTAAGCAGATACATAATAATGCGATCATCAACATTAAACAGCATATAAATCAAAACTGCCTAGTGTTACTGAATGAAATGTCGACCCAGGACTGCGTTGATAGAATCGATCTACTCCATCTATGTTTTGATCATCGTTCTGAATCCGATCTGGATGAAGACTTTGACAAAAACGTAGACGCTTTTATCCAAAGTGACTTACAATAAAGGAATACAGGAAGCGATCCGTCATGAAGAGGCGAAAAATCACAAAAAGTGCCTGAAATACTACGTTTTGGACATTGCTTAGATTTGTATAAGCTAGAATAGGGAGGGAATAGAGGAAAAAGCAATTTTCCCAAATTTTCCCAACTTTTTGCTCAAAATGTTGCTTTTTTAAAATGAAACTTACCCACATTCAAGTGTTGATAAATAAGAATGCATTAAGCTAGAATAAAACAGGAATAACAAAATATTTGGGGGCCATTAAGATTTTGTGAAAATGACCAAAAAATGCTAGCGGTGGCTGGAAACTTTATTAAAAAACGCTGGTGGGAAAGAGTTAAGGATTTGACTTGATGGATCAAAAAGTTACTTTTGTAAAATAGCAGTAATGTTACAAATAATACATGCCAGAAAGATGTTAATGACTGTAAATGAAAGAGTTACAGAAGTTTCAGCCAATACATGTAAATGAACTGTAGTATTGTTTAATGCAATAGCAAATAATATTTTAGTTTTTCTTTAAATAATATATCATGCAACAAACTAAACTGGGACAAATTAAATATATGTGTTGCTTACATATATCATTACTGGAACATTTTGGAGCATTTCATACTTTGTGTCAAGATGTAAAAAACGCTGAACTGGTTAACTGAAACCACCAGTTCAAAACAATCGATTCTCAATAATGAATTCCCATCTCTAGCCAGATGAACCGAACGGAGTACAGAAAACGAGAAAAGCACTTACGAGTAAGTGGATGCATTTGGCTTCTTCTCCTCACATAACCCCAACTATTATCCTCAGTACTACACCTGAGCTTTTAATGCAAGTATACCTGCAGCTCTTTTGGCACTGCGGAGATGCATTTAGTCCATTAGCCCCATTCAACAGCCTCCAAGTTTAACACTGCTGCCAAACCCACAGAAGACGAATGCTCAAGTTGAAAAAGTGGCGACCAAAAAGACTGCCAGGCTCCAGCCTGAGAGGATAAACGTCAAATGAATATGTGCTCATATAGCTAAATCACAGACAGCCCTGCTGGTAATTCAATCTATCTCTCAGGCAACTGACCATCTCCAATGGTTCATCTGCGAAAAAAAAGACAGACCTACAAAGTAAAGATGGTCATTATCTAAATTGGGGGGTTTCAAACTGTGGTCCAGGAAACCCCAGGGGGCTGCAAGGTAAAACTATGGTAACATTCTTTGTAAAGCTGCTTTGGAACAATGTCTAGTATAAAAAGCTATTCAATTCAAATACATTTGATTAAACTAAAAATAAACTAACATTAGTATAATAGTGTGGGGGTTCAACTAATTTTCTAAATAATATTTTAATAGTTTGCTTTAGCCGCAGTAGAATTAGAATACAAAGGCCAATTGTTTAATTGTGGACAACATGTTTTTATTATAAATTATAAATGGGCATGTAAACATGAAATACAGAGACCCTTTATATTCTAGGAAAGGGTGACTAAAGCAATAATCATATTTGGGGGTCCTTGGCATCACAAAAGTTTGAAAACGTCTGATTTAATCAATACTATTTAAAATAACGATTTTCCCTGTCAATTTGGCTCAAAATTATTATTTTTCATTGGACACTCCAGATGTAACACTTATCAAACTTACTGGATTTGTGCGATATATATCATTTTGAGTCACAGATTTCACAACACCCAAAACTTGATCAATCTTGCTCTTGCCAGCTCAGTGTTTGCGTTTAACCCACAAATCTCTCTGTCCTCATTACAAAACACTCTCTGTTCAAACTCCTCACAAACACTGCATACAACACAACACCCTTTCCAAGTGTTGTTTTTTTTACAGTCATCGTGGTTAAGAAATAAGTCAGAGCAGCTGACGATGCCTCTGGCTTCATTTTCCATTCATATCCCATTGAGCAAGAAACGCTTTTAAGCATGCACACACGCATAGATGATGAAGATAATAAATGAATTCTTCCATGTCACAAAATAAAACGTCAACTTGACAAGTCGCGACTAGCAAAGGATACATATGCTATACATTACAGTACGTCCGTATGCCGATCTGACACATACAGCCTATAATGATCAGTACTTACAGATGAGAACACGCCTGTGGAAACGCTAAGCCGTTGCGTTTGGTTTATAACGCATAAAACGAGCTCGGATTCAAAAGAACGGCTCCCGCATTCCGAGTCTTGACCTAGGCCAGCCGTGCCGGCCACACGGTGCCCAGCCAGGCAGGAGTAAAACGCCGCAGATGAGATATTCCAGCCGGGCTTGGTGAGCCTGGCGCCGCTACACCATCGCTGAGTCCCCCTCCCTCCCCTGTCCACGGTGCTGATGTGACTGACTGCTGGCTGCAGGGGGCGGGGCTACATTCTTAAAGCGACAGTGCACATTTTCATGATATACTCATGGACACTAATGTGGCTGTGGGTTTAAATAAAAAATGCTTCTTTTATTCTCACACAACATAAAAAAAAACTGCCAGATTATATGCAGTATATACTAGTTTTTAAATCATATAATATAATTAATATAAAATAATAATTATTTATTTGTTAAGTAGCCAAGTAATAAGTGGGATCATGTAGACGGGCGCAACTATAAAAACATATCTTAATATATTGCATTATTCTCTGAGTCATACTGAAATATCATCAAGAACGTCGAGCAGACCTGCTGTGTTAGAACGAGGCAGCCGGATATTGAGAGAATATGAAGGGAACAGTGAGGAGGGGATTGGAGAGCAGGGTGGGTGGCGAGATAAATATAGATATTGTAAAAGATACCCCTCAACTTTAAATAAGCAAAGCATGGCCAACAAAGCTGTCTGGACTGGAAAAGAGATGGAAGAGGAAATAGCTCTGGCACAGGGAAAGTGTGAAGGGGGGTTCTTTTCCTCTATAAATCAGTCTATAAACAAATATCAGATGCCAAAAGTGCATGAACAGCTTTATATATGGATCTTAAAAGGGATAGTTCAACCGAAAGTGAAAATGACCCCATGATTTACTCACCCTCAAGCCATCCTAGGTGTATATGACATTCTTCTTTCAGACGAATACAATCGGATTTATATTAAAAATGTCCTGGCTCTTCCAAGCCTTATAATGGCAGCCCAAAATCTGAAGCCCAAAAAAAGTGCATCTATCCATTATAAAAGTAATCACACAAGGCTCCGGGGGGTTAATAAAGGCCTTCTGAAGCAAATCGGTGGGTTTGTATAAGAAAAATATCCATATTTAACACGTTATAAAGTAAAATATCTAGCTTCCGGCGGGACTGCTTCCGTATTCAACTTGTGAAAAAAGTGTAACTGGCATGAAGATGACTGTTGAACTGCGAGAGGCGTTACACTTTCTTCGTAAATTGAATACTGATGGCGGTCAGCCGGAAGCGAAATATTTTACTTTATAAAGTTTTAAATATGGATATTTTTCTTATATAAACCCATCGATTCACTTCAATGCTTGGAAGAGCCAGGACATTTTTCTTTTATAACTCTGATTGTGTTCGTCTGAAAGAAGAATGTCACATACACCTAGGATAGCTTGAGGGTGAGTAAATCAAGGGATCATTATTATTTTTGGGTGAACTATCCCTTTGAGTCTGAAAAATCTTAAAGGTCCTGTTCTTCGTGATCCCATTTTTCAAACTTTAGTTAGTGTGTAATGTTGCTGTTAGAGCATAAATAATACCTGTAAAATTATAAAGCTCAAAGTTCAATGCCAAGCAAGATATTTTATTTAACAGAAGTTCCCTTTCAAAGCCTACAGTGAACGGCCGGTTTGGACTCCCTGTACATCCTGCTTTAATGACGTCAATAGAACAGTTTGTTGACTAACCTCCGCCCACAAGAATACGCAAAAAAGGGGGCGTGGTCTTGTTGCTCTCCCACGTGGAGAAGAGGAAGTGTTGCGTTCGGTTGCGTTTGTAGTGTGTTTGTCGCCATGTCATCGAGACGCTGTTATTTTCAACCCGGAGTCAAATCACCTTTGTTTGGCCTTCAGGGGCTGTACTTTGAGCGCGTTCATCTCCCCGTTATGGTAAGAGGCGTGACCTTTCCGGGCAACGTTCGCTAAGCTGCTGTCGATTCACAACCCGGGAACCGCTGGCACAATCAGAACTCGTTATGTATTTCTGAAGGAGGGACTTCATAGAATAAGGAAATCTTCAAGCCGTTTTTAGGACAGTGAAAACAGTGGTATACAGATCAGTAAATTGTGTGAAAATACTGTTTTTTTACACGCGAAACATGAACACATGTTATATTGCACACTGTAAACACAATCAAAGCTTCAAAAAAACAGGAAAAACGGGACTTTTAATTCTTTTAGCTATGTGTATTGTTATATATAATTTAGACACTGGGGAAATAAAAAATAAAAAAAGGGTGAAATCATAATACAAAAGAGAATGTGGCATCTCTGACATATTACTCATTCATATAGATGTGTTTTACGCATGTACATTTGCAAGAAAAAGAATGTGAACCGCTTGCAGAATCTGTGAAAATGTGAATAATTTTAACAACATAAGAAGGAACACACAACATGCGTTATATCTTTTATTTAGTGCTGTCCCGAATACGAAATTTTACATAAAATATTTTTTACATATAGTCCACAAGACAAAAAAAATAGCAGAATTTATTAAAATGACCCATTCAAAAGTTTACACACCCTTGCATTCTCAATACTGTGTGTCGTACCCTGGATGATCCACGGTGGGGTTTTTTTGTTTTGTGATGGTTGTTCTTGAGTCCCTTGTTTGTCTTGAGCAGTTAAACTGGCCAAAGTTCTTCAGAAAAATCCTTCAGGTCCTGCACATTCTTCAGTTTTCCAGCATCTTTTGCATATTTGAACCCTCTCCAGCAGGGACTGTATGATTTTAAGATCCATCTTTTCACACTGAGGACAATTGAGGGACTCAAATACAACTACTTAAAAAGGTTCAAACATTCACTGATGCTTCAGAAGGAAACCCCCATGCATTAAGAGTGGGTGAAAACTTTTGAACAGGATGAAGAGGTCTAATTTTTTCTTATTTTGTTTAAATATCAATTTGTTTCATCTAGTACTGCCCTTCGTAAGCAACAGAAGATACTTACATGTTTCCCAGAAGACAAATTAAAAAAAATTTACCTTCAAATTCATTAAGTTTTCACCCTCAGCTCCTAATGCATTGTGTTTCCTTCTGGAGCATCAGTGAATGTTTGAACCTTTTTTAGTAGTTGTGTTTGAGTCCCTCAGTTGTCCTCCGTGTGAAAAGATGGATCTCAAAATCATACAGTCCCTGCTGGAGAGAGTTCACTTATGCAAAAGATGCTGGAAAACTGAAGAATTTGCAGGATCTGGAGGATTTTTCTGAAGAACATTGGGCAGTTTAACTGCTCAAGACAAACAAGGGACTCAAGAACAACCATCACAAAACAAAAGAACAGCCGTGGATCATCCATGGAACGACACACAGTATCAAGAATCAAGGGTGTGTAAACTTTTGAACAGGGTTATTTTAATAAATTCAGCTGTTTGTTTTTTTTGTCTTGTGGACTATAACATTTCTTATGTCAAATATCGTATTCAGGACAGTACTAAATAAAAAATAACATGCATTGTGTATGATCGCTCTTATTTTGTTAAAACGATTCACATTTTCACAGATTCTGCAAGCGGTTCACATACTTTTTCTTGCAACTGTATCATGTAAAAAAAAAAACCCCCAGAGAAACAAGCCATATTTGTAAGTTGAATGTATGTTGTTTACAAAAAGAATGTCTTTCGTGGTGGAGAGAATTTATTACCAGCACAGGAATTGCACTGCACCAGCTGTGTTTATATGCTATACGTGTCCTTTTCTGCCACACAACAGGAAAAGTCAGGAAAACAACTCGGTACATATTATAAATGATCCGTTTAAACATTGGCTGCTGTGTAGCACTGTGAGTGGGAGTGGAAGATGTAGAGCGCTCTGTCAGGAGACCCACAGGAATGAGTTTCTCATAAAAGTTGCATGGTGCAACTCGGCATCGAGGCAGGCTTGCATTGCTAACAGTTTGAAACGGAAATGCAGTAAGGCCCAGCTGAAAGCCGCTACCTGTGCTACTGAAACAAACCTTGCCATTCAGCCACGTGGCACCACCCTGTAAGTCTG
This sequence comes from Gobio gobio, assembly GCF_949357685.1. Taxonomy (NCBI): domain Eukaryota; kingdom Metazoa; phylum Chordata; class Actinopteri; order Cypriniformes; family Gobionidae; genus Gobio; species Gobio gobio. Next base: position 41,090,473 of record NC_137114.1, read on the forward strand.
CATGAATGAGCCATGTGTAAATCTGCATCTGTTTCTTATACTGTCGCACAGCAAAAAAGGCTTGTTTCCCTGCTTTGTTTTTGAACATGCTACATACGTAAAACACATCTATATGAATGAGTAATATAAAAGAGACGCCACATTCTCAGTACACAAATAACATTGAGGCTCTGAAGGAATGTTTTTTTTCCACCCACAAATGACGTTCTACACAACACAGGCTTTGAGGTAAGCCGTGTTAGATAATTCATGCCACAGACTTAGTGTGTGATATTGCATTACCTGTGTGGGCCCAGTTTTTCACACTGGCTTTCTGTCCTCCCTCAGGCATCATGCTTTTCATTCGGAAAGCCTCCTCGGGGTGGTTGAAGCGGAAGAATGCGGACTGGCCGAAACACAGCATACAGCCTGCACACAAACCAAAACAACTATTAATAAAGTTGAGAATGAAAGTGTATAACACTTTACATCTAACGTATGCCCGAAGAAAGGGATCCTAGCAGTTTTAGACCAGTTTTGTACCGCAGTGTGAGAGGTACAGAGGGGGGAAAGGAATATTTGCCACCGTTTTACATGAACAAGCAGAAACATCTCACACTTTGGTGTCGGATCAGACTCCTGGCTTGCTGAGTGAGGGGAAAAATAGACAAGCCAAACACTGGTAGGGTAGAAAGTTAAGTCAACATGAGATGTAAATTAACCCCATTTACTGGTCTTATAATGAATTATATCTTTCTTTCTTTTTAATGATGTCACCAAGCCCTCTTATTTTTGAGCTAACCCCAAAACAAAACAAAAATGAAGGAAAAAACAAAACAAAAAACCAAACTAAAACCAACCAAACCAAACCAATTCAAAACAAACCAAAAACCAAACCCAACAAAACACACAAAACAAAAATAAAGCGGAGAAAAACAAAACAAAAACACCAAACCAAAACCAACCAAACCAAACCAATTCAAAACAAAATAAAAACCAAACCGAACACAACTCAACACACAAAACAAAAATGAAGCAGAGAAAAACAAAACAAAAAACCAAACCAAACCAAATTCAAAACAAAACAAAAATGAAGCAAAAATAAAATAAAAACCAAACACAACACAACACACAAAACAAAAATGAAGCAGAGAAAAACTAAACAAAAAACTAAACCAAACCAATTCAAAACAAACCAAAACAAGGCAAACAAAGCAAAAAAAAATGAAGCAAAAAAACAAACCCAACACAACAAAACACACAAAACAAAAATGAAGCGGAGAAAAAAACAAAAAAAAAAAACAAACCAAAACCAACCAAACCAAACCAAAACAATTCGAAACAAAACAAAACAAAAATGAAGCAAAAAACAAAACAAAAACCAAACCCAACCCAACACACAAAACACAACAAAAACCAACCAAACCAAACCAATTCAAAACAACACACAAAACAAAAATGAAGCAGACAAAAACAAAACTAAAAACTAAACCAAACCAATTCAAAACAAACCAAAACAAGGCAAACAAAACACACAAAACAAAAATGAAGTGGAGAAAAACAAAACAAAACAAAAAAACAAAGCAAACCAAACCAATTCAAAACAAAACAAAAATGAAGCAAAAAATAAAACAAAACAAAAATGAAGCAGAGAAAAACAAAACAACAAACTAAACCAAACCAAACCAATTCAAAACAAACCCAACCAAACCAAAACAAGGCAAACAAATGAAGCAAAAAACAAAACAAAAACCAAACCCAACGCGACACACAAAACAAAACAAAAATTGAAACAAAAAAGAAATCAAACCAAACCAAACCAAAACAAGGTAAAACAAAGCAAAACAAAACAATGCAAAACAAAACAAAAATGAAGCACAAAAACAAAACAAAACAAAAATAAAGCCAAAAAAAAAGCAAAACAAAAAAATGAATAAAACCAACTGAAGGGAAAATCAAACAAACAGCATCATCAAAACCACTTTTGCTATATAAATCTGCCTGAGCTATTCTGGTCAATCACAGTATTTATTCAAGGCAGGTAAAGGTCTCATGGAAACCTTTCCAGCCGTAGCAGATGTGTGATGAATGCGGAGTGCCAGATGCCCTTTTGTTCCAGGCAGAACATTTGATTACCCCTCAGGTTCTGACAGGACAAGGTACGATTAGAGCACACAATGAAAACTAAGAACCGCTCAAGTAAAGTAAATCGTGTAGGCCTTTACTTATTCTCACAGCGACGACGTGTTTTCTATCATGTCATTAGTGAATAATAGAAGAAGGAATGTTAACGGATGGTGGCTGTTGACATTAAAAGGCTCGTCTTGACATGCTCTACTTGCACATTCAAAGTCAACTAGCGGAAAATAAACAAGAAAATCATAATGCACAAAACAGAAAGTTACAGTAGTGCTTTAATAAACAGACTTGTTTACATGCCTGCTCTGAAAATACAGCAGTTTATTGAGGTCTGTAGTGTAAACCACATCAGCCAGATGTTGTATCCTATAGGTCCTGTTTTGGTCCTTGTCGAAATCATATTTGAGTGTTTTTACAGACACTAACTGTGGCATCCGCTGCATCAGCACGAACGGCTCTGAACAGCTACATCATTATTGACAAGCAGCACCGGCAGAGAACACACCGGCAGGCAGCCGCTCCACTGCCTTCCTCTTTTACCCTACAAGCATCATGCTCAAATTGTGATTGTACAAATGTGCCATTAAAAATGTCCTTCAGTAATGTGGTAAATGTGTGCTTGTGATGGCAGGCGAGCGGGAGCACCTCATCTGCATTCTGCACTGCTGGGAGAGGACAGGTTGCAAAACTCGAAAATTACAGTGAGCAAGATATTCACCCAAAACACATCACGTTCCATTAGATCAGAGCCTCCGGACATGGTTTAACAAAGGCCAAATCCTTTCTTTCTTCCCTCTTTTTCTTCTTTCCTTCCCTCCTTCCTTCCTTTATGTATATATCTTCCTCACTTCCTTTCCTCCTTCCTTCCGTCCCTATTTCCTTCCCTCCCTCATGTATATATCTTCCATCCTTCATATACATTTCCCCTCCTCCTTTCCTTCCTTCCTTCCTTCATATACTTTTCCCTGCTTTCTTCATTCCTTCCTTCCCTCCTTAATTCCTTTATGTATGTCTTCCTTCCTTTGTCTTCCTCGCTTCCTTCCCTCCGTAATGTATATATCTTCCTTCCTTCCTTTCTTTCTTTCCTTTCTTCCTTCCTTCCCTCCGTTCCTCCTTCATTCCTTCTCTATTTCCTTCCCTCCCTCACTCCTTCCTTCCTTCCTTTACATTTCACTTCATTCCTTCCTTACTTCCCTCCTTTGGATATATTCTTCATTCCTTCAATCATTCTTTCCTTTGTGTATATCCTTTATTCCTTCCTTCCTTCCCTCCTTCCTTCCTTCTTTCCTTTGTGTATATCCTTTATTCCTTCCTTCCTTCACTCCTATATTCCTTCCTTTCTTCCTTTCCTCCCTCCCTCCTTTCCTCCTTCCTTCACTCTTTCCTTTCTTCCCTCCCTCACTCCTTTATTTCCTTCTTCATGTATACATGTTCCTTCCTTCCTATATATTTCCCTCCTTCGTTCCTTCCTTCTTTCCCTCGAGTATATCCTTCATTCCTTACATCTTTCTTTCCTTTGTGTATATCCTTCATTCCTTCCTTCCTTCCCTCCTATATTCCTTCCTTCCTTCCCTCCTTCCTTCACTCTTTCCTTTCTTCCCTCCCTCCCTCACTCCTTTCTTTCCTCCTTCATGTATATATGTTCCTTCCTTCCTATATATTTCCCTCCTTCATTCCTTCCTTCTTTCCCTGGTGTATATCCTTCATTCCCTCCATTCTTCTTTCCTTTGTGTATATACTTCATTCCTTCCTTCCTTCCCTCCTATATTCCTTCCTTCCTTTCGAGAGCCTCCTATTCTATCAGTCCGTCTGCCCATCCATCCATCCATCCATCCATCCATCTATCTATCTATCTGGGCCTCAAAATAACCCAAAACAACATTGAATGAAATAAACAATCATATAGAGCAGGACAGGAGAGCCCAGCATTGTCATATGTGAGCTTCACTGATCCACCATGAGGGGAACCAGCAGTAAGCACGGCATGCAGAGCTCAAATGAGCTCCAGAACACAGCTCAGACTGCAATTCAATCAATACACAGCAGGGGAAAAAAAGTTAGTGCACACACACATACACACTGCAAACTGTGGACACACACACCCGGAGCAGTGGGCACTAGGCAGCCATTTTTGCTGTGGCACCCGGGGTGCGATTATAGGGGTTATAGTTGCCTTGCTCAAGGGCACCTCAGTCATTTCCTGCCGGTATTGAGATTCAAACCTTCGGGTTTCCAGGCGGACTCTCTAACCATTAGTCCACGTCTGCCCCGTGACTGTAAAAAAATAGCGTCTTTGCCCTTAAAGGGTTAGTTCACCCAAAAATGAAAATTCTGTCATTAATTACTCACCCTCATGTCGTTCGACTCCCGTAAGACCTCCGTTCATCTTCAGAACACAAATGAAGATATTTTAGTTGAAAGCTGATGGCTGAGAAAGGCTTCAGATAGGCCTCCATTGGCATTCAGTACATTTACACTCCCAAGACCCAGAAAAGGCACTTAAAACGTCGTTACAAAGTCCATCTCACCACAGTGGCTCTACAATAATTTCACGATGCGACGACAATAGTTTTTGTGCGCAAAAAAAAAATCAAAATAACACCTTTATCCAGCTTGTTATTGTCTTCCGTGTGTGCCTCCACGACGCATGCGCGAGAATATGACGTAGATCCGGCGTTCGGGAATCCATGAAATGCACACTTTAACCCCATTTTGAGAACTACACTGAGACCTAAAGCACGATCAATGTAGAATCCAACAGCTTAGACACGCGCGCCTTACTCTGCTTGCAAACAAATCGCTTCTGGGTCATGTGTCCGAATGCCGGATCTGCGTCATATTCTCGCGCATGCGTCGTGGAGGCACACACGGAAGACAATAACAAGCTGGATAAAGGTGTTATTTTGATTTTTTTTTGCGCACAAAAACTATTGTCGTCGCATCGTAAAATTATTGTAGAGCCACTGTGGTGAGATGGACTTTGTAACGACGTTTTTAGTGCCTTTTATGGGTCTTGGGAGTATAAATGTACTGAATGCCAATGGAAGCCTATCTGAAGCCTTTCTCAGCCATCAGCTTTCAACAAAACTATCTTCATTTGTGTTCTGAAGATGAACGGAGGTCTTACGGGTGTCGAACGACATGAGGGTGAGTAATTAATGACAGAATTTTCATTTTTGGGTGAACTAACCCTTTAAGATCTAACCAGGAACTATTAAAACCATCATTACTATTCAGGCATATTTCAGCTGTATTTATGTATATATCAGTTCACTTTTATCATCATGAAGAGAAAAAATCCAACAGGAAGTGGTTGAGCACTATTGTAAGCTTTCTGTCAGTGCAACATTTCACAGAAACACATTGTTCCTATCACGCAGAGAACAGTGTGATATCAAATATAATGTCTGTCTTTATGTGCGGCAGAAAGTGAAAAGGTCTGCATTTAATATAGTCCTGGCATGCAGGAAATGATTGATGGTCTAATACCAACAGTAAAACAGGAGGTAAGAAATTCCCATGGTGTCTTTCATACTGAGAACAGTACAGCAATATTAAATAAGGTAATGAGATACAAACACTGAATGTCTCACGAAGAAGAAATATAGCTGGCAGCAAAAGACCAACCAGCATTTCAGCACTTTGGGTGTCAGTAAAAATCACTGAAAAGCCATTAGATATTTTCAGATTGGCCACTACAGTGCCACAAAGGTTGATGGATTTACCCACGATGCTAAGTGAAGAGTCTGAAAGTAGATTTATGAAGTGCAGCGATGGAGGGTAATCTACAACACTACAGCACACAAGGGAAAATACGGGAGCCAAGAATCACACCTGCTGAGAAGGGAATCTATCTATCGATCTACGCTCCCGCCGCCGTGCGTTTCAGACGTGCTGCCAACCTCTACTGAATGCTGCCCAATTACAATTACAATTTTTTGTCTTGAAAGGAGTGTTCTCAGACGTCAAGCCCACAAACCACCCACAGTCACAGATGATTCTGTTCTGAAGTGGGCACTGAGTTCGAAAATGCAATAGGGGTAAAATCCAAAGCTAAATGCGGCAGTGTTTTCCCTGCTATCTGTTTATAGATGGCCTCTCTCAGTCATTATGGATACTTTTAACACGGATATTTTTGGTGGAAGTCAAGGAGATGTTATGGATTACTATATATAATATCAGCCCACTGTGGCACTGCCCCTCGCGCAGATATGAATGTGTGATCATGGTGCTTTCAATAAGGCCTTTTTACCTATTTTTAAACAGAGAAAAGATGTGTAAAAATGTGTACCTTTAGGGGTATAACAGCATGGGGCAATACCCTCAAAAGGACATATTTGTGCCTTTTTTACCATAAATATTAAACGGGTTGGTTCACTCAAAAATCAAAATGACCCCATGATTTACTCACCCTCAAGCCATCCTAGGTGTATATGACATTCTTCTTTCAGACGAATAAAATCAGAGTTTTATTCAAAAATGTCCTGGCTCTACCAAGCTTTATAATGGCAGCCCAAAATTTGAAGCCCAAAAAAAGTGCATCCATCCATTATAAAAGTAATCCACACGGCTCCGGGGTGTTAATAAAGGCCTTCTGAAGCAAATTGATGGGTTTGTGTAATAAAAAAATCCATATTTAACATGTTATAAAGTAAAATATAGCTTCCGGCGGACCAACTTCCGTATTAAATTTATGAAAATAGCATAACTGGCGTGAAGCAAGCGTTTTGAACTGCGAGAGGCATTACACTTTTTCCATAAGTTGAATACGGAAGGTGGTCCGCCAGAAGCTAGATATTTTACTTTATAAAGTTTTAAATATGGATATTTTTCTTATACAAACCCATCGATTCACTTCAATGCTTGGAAGAGCCAGGACATTTTTTTATATACCTCTTCTGAAAGAAGAATGTCATATACACTTAGGATAGCTTGAGGATGAGTAAATCATGGGATAATTTTCATTTTTGGGTGAACTATCCCTTTAAGATTTGCATTTGTACTCTAAGGTACTGATATGCACCTTTAAGGAGTAAAAAAAGTACAAAGATGTAATTTTAAGGGTACTGCCCCAGTGTCAAGCTGTTACCCCTAAAGGTACAATTGTTACACTGTGAAGTAACTTAGTAGGCCTACAAATACTTCATTATTACACTAAAGTACAGTTGTTGGAAATTTAAGTATACATTTTGTGACTGACTTTTACTAAACATTTTACGTCACTGTATTTTAAAGAGAACATTGATTATTTTACTCCAATACATTTATCCAGACATTTTCCAAGAAAATAACATCTTTAGGGATTGATCAATATCCAGTGAACCTTTTGTTCAATTCGGTTATTCTGAATCAGCACTTTTTTGAGATCTCCCTTAAGCGCCAGCTTATATCTATTATTAATATATATATTTTTGGTTTTGGAGCGTTTGTGCGCTGCCAAAGAGCATTTGATCGATTAAGTACCTTTGAATCCTTAAAAAGAGGTCTAAATTATTACTTTTTTTCTGAGTATTACCTTTCCTGTAGTGTGTAATATGCTGTTTGTGAATGTAGAAGGTCTGCAAAGTTTTAGTCTATTGAAGTTTTAGTCAAAGCTATTGCCTTCTGACAGAAATAATTGAAATGTGACGTCAGAGATTCCAG